>NW_028301558.1:19800000-20032500 GCF_042242905.1 Orbicella faveolata
TTACATTGTACTTAAAAACTATCCTATTAAAGAATGTATTCTTGAAACGGTCCGAGTGAATGGCGGGCATTGCGGAAGATTTATTCCTTAAGTTGTATCTTGTAATCTTAGTCTCAGGGAAATTAGCTCTAAGTGGGTGGTTTGGGATATTACAAACCTTCCTACAAATTCTATAATCTTGCACTTTAAGTAATTCACCTATCTCTAATTTCTTGGATATATAACTGCGTTTAAAGCATCGATCTAAAAACTGCTGGGCTATAGTTAGCTCTGATTCAGAGGCACCATACACTGATAAAGCGTAAGTAATATTAGGTAAAACTATGGAAGATGTGTTCATTATACTATTAGTATCTATGCCAACTTGCTCTGATTATCCAGGGGTCTCCCAGACACAGACCAAATCTCCCGGTCTCCTGCGGGAGTCAACAAATCTCTTAGATACAAAGGAAAATACCTAAAGTACACTTGTCACACTTATTTCGGTCAATTTTTGGTGTTTTCAAGAGAACTGTTTTTGGATAATTATTTGATGTCTGTTTTGGTTGGATGAGCTGAGCTCTACTCTTAAACAATTTTTTGGAGGGAAGGGAGGAGTTAGAGATAATAAAATAGGCAGCAGTCTTCCAGTGTTTTGATTAGTTCGGCATTAGGTTAGTTTGCTCTAACCTAACCTAACCTAACCTTGATCTTCAGTGAAGATAGTGCAATTCTATCTTTATTGAGGATCAAATTAACCACATTGATATGCACCAAAAAAAAATGATATTGATAATGTCACGTCAGAAGGGCTCCAGCGTATAATTTGACTCTTTGTTATGATTTGTAGCTTAAAATGTTCCACTTGCATCAGGTTGATGACTTTGAAATATAGACCTTGAACAGTGCTGGCAGGAGAGAGAATACTTGTTTTTCTCTTCAATCACATCAGCAAAATTTTAGGCTATTGAGGGCGCTTTCCATTCAGTGAAAAATTCCATTTTGAAGGGTCCTAAGTCTGCTAGAACCAAACTTTTAGCATAAAGTCAACAGTATGGTTTTTGGATTTGAATGAAGCATTGTGGTTATTTATCTTAAGCAACTGGGTTACAAATACCAGTAAGTCTTTCCGCTTTCTACAAGAACAATTGAGTTCACGATGGTTGCTTCCCACATTTAATATTCAACAAAGTTTTTCTCAATCATGAGACCATCAACTTAATTATTTAATATGGAGTTTTTGTCATATTAATATTTATTATGCCTAATAAACTCTACAGACAGGTTGGCTATATTCACGCTGGATTAACCCAACCGTTGATGCTGCAAGACAAACCCTCAACAGCTTAGAAGGTGGACATGGGACGTTGCTGTTTTCCTCTGGTATGGCTGCTATTTCAACAGCTTTATTTGCTGTTCTCAAATCTGGAGATCATGTGGTTAGTATACGGTTCGTCTGTCTTTGGTTATAAATCATAATCCAGTCCTCTTCGTCCCATGAGGGACATAGGGCATCCGCTATTGTCTCTTATTTTTGTCAAGCTTGAACCATTCTTCTGATTTAAGGGCCCATTAACTGATCTTTTCGAGCCATTGCTAAGAAAAATTTATTCTCATATAACTTCATCATTTTTAGTTAGTTCAGAGTTATTTCATGAGTTTTAACTTTTTCATGATCAGTAACACCAGTGATGACGTCATCAGGCCACGCCCATGGTCATGTGACTAATACTGAAAAAAAAATATGCAAAGGCTCCCAGGCAAATTACTTTAGTTTGTATTCAGGTGGCTCTCTCCGCTAAGAACAATGGGCGTAGAAGGGAGACAGGAAAGGCAAAAGACATATATCTTCTTTCTTCTTCTCGCAGTCCCTTGCTCTTCACACTGATATGGCCAGTCACTTGCACTTGGCACTCTTTGAAGGAGGTTGTTTTTTATGTGTGGTTCAATAGGGTCATTATCAGACCAGAGATATTTTCATCTTATAAAATTGAAACTATTGTTATCAGCTACTGCACATTTGATCGTTCCTGTAATAACGATTGTGTGTACTATCTTGCTTACATGTAAATTGGGTAATGTTACTTCTCATTTGAACTATTGTTGACTGATGTGCTTGTTTGTTTGCTTTCATTTTGTTTGACAGGTAGCTCCAAAGATGGTTTACTGTGGTACTTTTGGCACTTTAAAATTTGTTCTCAAACGTTTTGGAGTGGAATATACATTTGTAGATGGCTCTGATATTTCCCAGTATCGTGAAGCTGTGAAACCCAACACCAAGGTATATAGTAACTTCTTGAAAGATTGTCATCACAGGTTGTGAATGCAACTTCAACAGTTGCAAACATTAGCCTGAAAAAAAGTCAGGCTTGAACGGGATTCAAACCCATGACCTCTATGATCATTGTGGAGCTATCAGACCAGCTGGAAGCTGGTCAATTTGTGAGCTCTTTGCATACCTGTAGATGATGAAGACAAGCAAATGAGTAGATGAAATATCACATATTTGAACTGCAGGACAAAGATATACTACATGGAAGATCATCACAGTTATGAATCATGCAACTTATGTGGTTGCAAAAAATTCAAGTTTAAATGGGATTCAAACCCACAGTCTCTGCAATACTGGTGCAGCTGTGCTCTATCAACCAAGCTTTCCAGCCAACTTGGGGCTGGTCAATTTGGGAGTTTGTTATAAACTTGTAGACGATGAAGATAAAGCAAGTATGTATATGACATATGACTCAATTGAACTACTAGAGGAAGATGTACCAGTACTGTATGAAAGATCATATTTGCAGTTATGAATGCAGCTCAGGCAGTTGCAAAATAAAGCCTGAAAATAACAGGCTTGAACGGGATTCAAACCCATGTCCTCTGTGGTGCAGTACGTTACCAACTGAAGCCAACTGGAAGCTGATCAGTTTGTGAGTTGGAAATAAATATAACCATGGTGGATACAAGCAAGTGATTACATCAAACATCACATATTTGAGCTGCAAGAGAAAGATATACAACATGGAAGATCATCACAGTTATGAATGCAACTTAGGCTTGAGCGGGATTCAAACCCACGGCCTCTGTGACACCGATGCAGTGCTCTGTTAACTGAGCTATCAAGTCAACTTGGAGCTGGTCAATTTATTCAGTTTCCAGTTATTGCATACAGGTTTAGATCTAGAGGCCTGCGTGTAAGTATTTACTTTTTGCAAGGAAATTTGATTTCGAAGTGTGCTAGAAATGGCAGTCTTTTATAGCAAGGGAGTTAAACATTTGCTGGTGTAAACCTGCATATTATAGAATGGTCAAATTCACTGCTCAGAAATGCTGCAAGTTGCCTTCATGTGGAACCATCACAATTAACCAATGATTATTGTTTTTAATCATGACATCCTTGTCCTCCACATTTTGTGAAAAATAATAATAATGATGATGATGATGATGATGATAATTATAATTACCGTAGTTTCTCGGTTATAAGGCGCACTCGGCTATAAGACGCACCCCAAACTTGGCAACTTAATCATGCAAAGTTCCCAAACTGAAAATTATGTGAAAATACTCGGTTATAAGACACACCAAGAAATGAAGAGTTCATAAAGATAAAATTTTATTCTCTTGGCACAATTAGCACGCGAACTCTCTGTAAACGTGAACAAATTTCAACAAAAGTGAAAAAGTCACACATTTAATGATATACACGAAAACAAAAGCTAAAAGTGAAAGCGAACGGCGAGAAACTTCCCCCGAAGGTCATATTCAAAGGAGTTCGACAGCTGAAAATCAACGTGCCACCAAGGATGCAGGTCTCCGTTCACAAGAAGGGCTGGATGGACGAAGAAGGTAAGCTAAAACACTGTTTATTCTGAGCAGTATCTTTTCAACAAGCGAGCGAGACGAGTACACTTCTTGTTTCTCAGAAACGAGATTCGAATTTCATTGTTGACGTATCGTGTTACCTAGCACGTGCTGTTTAGCACGTACGCGCGTATGCAAATTTCAGTTTGTTAGCTTTTCTCGTGCAGTTGTTTAACACAATGCGGCCTTGATAATAAAGCTTTCTAGCATTCTAAGACTGTATTTCTTATTAATTTCTAGGAGTAATGGAGTGGATTCGACGCAATCTTCGGTACACCCCAGACCAAAGAGCTCTCCTCGTGTGGGATTCATTCCGTGGGCATTTGACAAACGCCGTGAGAGATCTTCTGGCGAGGCGAAACGTAGTAGTCGCAGTTATTCCGGGTGGACTTACGCCCGTGTTGCAGCCCCTGGACAAGTGTATCAACAAACCTTTTAAGACCAAGGTGCGATCCCAATACCAGACTTGGATGGTGAACGGTCCGTTCACTTACACTCCGTCGGGGAAGAAGCGTGCGCCGAGCAAAGAACTGGTTTTGCAGTGGATCCAAAAGGCATGGCAAGAGATACCCGCTGATTTGATCGCGAACTCATTCAAGTGCTGTGGAATATCAAATGCTCTGGACGGCACCGAGGACGAAGCTGTGTGGGACGAAGAAGAAGCTGGAGACGAGGAAGCAGATGATGAACTGGAGAACGAGTTTGACACGGATAGCAAGGAGGAAGACTAGACATCAATAAATTTCAAAACAACAACAACGGCTCTTTTCAGAGCCACCCGGTTCTTTTCAGAACCACCAAATCTTAAAAAAGTCAATGACCAATGTTTAGTGTCTTTTATTTGTCTAGTTTTAACTGTAAGTTCCGGTAAAATTGCTGTCGTTAGATTTTTTTGCGCGAAAATATTCGGCTATAAGGCGCACCCCAATTTTGGCAAAAACTTCCCAAGAAAAAACAGATTTTCCTCGAAAAAACCGTGCGCCTTATAACCGAGAAACTACGGTATAATAAATCATCTTTATGGAGGAAGCTTCCATCTCACTGCATGGTTTTCAGGGAGGTTCTCAGTAACTTTTAGAGTAAAAAATTAAAAACTAATCAAATCCAATTACTGTTAAAAAATGGAAGTAAAAATGGAAAATCACTTTTAAAATTTAAACCTATCAAGTAACGACAGTCTCAAAGAATTAAAAGGGAGCTTTTTTAATCTCTCACAAGCTTGCCAATTCTGTGTGAATTATTCTGTGGCTGACCATCCTCATCATTTTGTGTATATACTGGTAACAGCCACCAACTCAAGAGGAGAACAGGCAGTTGTACACATGCAAAAAGATTTTGCAGATTTTTTTTCCCTGCTACTCGTGGTTACCACCACCCTGGGAATACCATTTCCTGACCCCTATTCTTCTGCCTGTAAGAGTTCTGTCTTCCTTTACATCAGAGTTCCTGCCCTCTTGCCTACTCCCTGCCCCCAACTTGATAACATGCTCACTCATGGCCCATGTTATACATAGAGGATAAAACATGGGCACACGTAGATATGCATTGCAATTCATTGTCTGTGATTATTGTTTTGTTTTTCAGGTTTTATACTGTGAAACCCCATGCAATCCAACCAATATTCTCACTGATCTGGAAGAGTTTGCAAAACTTGGCAAAAGTCTTGGTATTATCACCATGGTTGATAGCACCTTTGCGTCTCCATTTAATCAAACTCCCATTAAACAAGGCATTGATGTTGTAATTCATAGCTGGTATGAATATTTGTTAGATCAGTTTTACGTTTATTTGTTTAATGAATAAGGATTTAGCAAAAGGGGCTTTTCTCAAATCAATATAAAATTACTCAAAGTGTAACCAAAAGACCTTTCATTTTTCCTACATACACTTATACATGTTAGGCTCAATTTCTACTGATCTTGGGGAGGAACACAGTCTCCTTCCCCAAAAAAGCAGTTGGTAATCAAGCCCACATACATGCACAGGTCACCCAAGTGTAATATAAGAGTTTGTAGGTAGAACTGTGGCTGAAATACAATGTATGGGTAATTCAGCGAATAAACACTCTTATCATAACACCATGTGATAAATTATCGAAATTCACCCAAATCTTGGATGAGATGAGAAGAAACGACACCACTGAATGTTCAAGAGTCTTTATTGAGTGAATTACCATTGATCAATTTCAATGTCATATCCTAATCTCTACACAAACTCATATATTTCAGCCTTACATTTAGTTCTCCATACAGACTCTTTCATCACGCTTGGGTGACCTGTGCATGCATGTAGACAAAGGTTCACTTAATTTTGCATTCTTAAATTTGTATTTGTCCTTTCACAGCACCAAGTATCTTGGTGGACACAGTGACATCACGGCTGGTTCACTTACGCTCTCGTCACAGGAATTGCTGTATCAATGTTACGAGCTGCAGAAGTTTTTTGGCGGATGTTTGGTGAGCACAAAATTTCAGAAAAACTAATGCACGGGCGTGTAGTGGGGATTAAGCATTCAGGGTTAAGCAACGTTTCTGTCATTTTGGGTTAGCTTAGTACCCTAGGGTTAGCTAAGGGTCAAGCAGAAAATTAGGTTAGGTTAGGGTTAGTTTTTGGGTTAGTGGAAGGGTTAGCAATCAATTATTGTAAGGGTCACCCTTGCTGGTCTCCCGTGACGTAGTGCGTCCAACAAAATTTGAACAATGTTGCTGTCACGCTAAGACATTTAAAACACTTTAAAAGCTCGGTTCTGATTGTCTAAAAACGTGTTTTTGGTCTTTGCTTGGTTTTGAACATTCGTGCCAAATTGACAGGAAGTCAGAGAAGCTGTAGAGATCTCTGTAATTTGGAATGATTTGAGATGTTGCCCGGGGGGGACTCCTGTACAAAAAGGACGGGGGTACTCGTTATACCTTTTAGGGGTAACTCTTAGGGTGTTCAGCCTCGAAAGGTCCACAGCAGGAGCTTCTGCAGTACCTTTTCGGGTGTATAGCTAAAAATGTGACAGGAGACAATGTGGTGAAAAAAAAAAATCATGCCACGCTCACAAACAGGATCTTGGTATCTCTTAGGGATTCTTTTCAAAACTTCTGCCGAGCTCTCCCATCCTTTTTATCTGGAAGGCTTGGGAGTGTGCCCGGATGTTGCCTTGCAAGTGTATTCAGGATATTGAGAACGTTTCCGTGTAGAGATGAGCCAAGCCTGGGTACAAGGCAGCAGTAGTTGAATTGAGCACACAAAGCTGATCTTTGACTTGATCATGAATAGTGCCTGGATTTTGCCGTATTTTCGAAGTCTATTATCAGTGTTGTTAAGTGTTGCCCCTGTTCCATTTTGTTTCTTGTAAATTATATTTTAATTTTTGTAGTCGCCGTTTGACGCATTTCTCCTTCATCGTGGACTGAAAACCCTCCACGTGCGCATGGAAAGACACAACCAAAATGGCATGGAAATTGCCAAGTTCTTGGAAGCTCATCCCAAGGTATTTATAATAAACGCCTGGCCTTAAATAAAGTATGGTTTAGACGAGTTTACAAACTGTAACTTATGATAATCCCTGCGGGATTATAGAGATTTTGTAATGATCCACTCAAATTTCGCCAAGATCTTGTCCAAATCTATTGATCTCTCCAAGATTTCCTCCGAGTCTCGCCACGGTCTCGGCTAAATCATGATCTTGCCGAGATTGGCGAGATTTCTTGCCGAGTTCTTGGATACATCTTGCCGAGATCTTGTCTCTGAAATCCCGCCAAGACCTTGGCTAAATCTCGGCGAAATCTTCACTAAATCCCGCCGAGATCTTAGCTAAATCTTCCCGAGATCTAGACTAAATCGTAGTGAGATCTTGGTTAAATCTTGGCGAGATCTTCGTTAGATCTTTGCGAGATCTTAGTGAGATCATGGTTAAGTCTTTTCGAGATCTTGGTTAAATCCTGGCGAGATCTCGCCGAGATCTTGGGCCAAATCGTGATCAGACCTTGGTTAAATCTTGGCGAGATCTTGGCGAAATCTTCACAAAATCTCGCCGAGATCTAAATATTCGCGAGAAGTTGGCTAAATCTTGGCTAAATCTTGGTGAGATCTCGGCTAAATCTTCGCTAAATCTTGGCTAAATCGTGGTGAGATCTTGGTTAAATCCTGGCGAGATCCTGGCGAGATGTTGGCGCGATCTTGGTTAAATCTTGGCGAGATCTTGGTTAAATCTTGGCGAGATCTTAGTGAGATCTTGGTTAAATCTTGGCGAGATCTTGGTTAAATCCTGGCGAGATCTCGCCGAGATCTTGGGCCAAATCGTGATCAGACCTTGGTTAAATCTTGGCGAGATCTTGGTTAAATCTAGGCGAGATCTTAGTGAGATCTTGGTGAAATCTTGGCGAGATCTTGCTGAGACCTTGGTTAAATCTTGGCGAGATCGTGGCTAAATTTTGGCGAGATCCTGGCGAGATCTTGGCGAGACCTTGGTTAAATCTTGGCTAGATCTTGGCGAGATCTTGGCTAAATCTTGGTGAGATCTTGGTTAAATCTTAGCTAGATCTTGGTTAAATCTTGGCTAGATCTTGGTTAAATCTTGGCGAGATCTTGGTTAAATCTTGGTGAGATCTTGGCTAAATCTTGGTGAGATCTTGGTTAAATCTTGGCGAGATCTTGGCTAAATCTTAGCTAGATCTTGGTTAAATCTTAGCTAGATCTTGGTTAAATCTTGGCGAGATCTTGGTTAAATCTTGGTGAGATCTTGGTTAAATCTTGGCTAGATCTTGGTTAAATCTTGGCGAGATCTTGGCTAAATCTTGGTGAGATCTTGGTTAAATCTTGGCGAGATCTTGGCTAAATCTTGGTGAGATCTTGGTTAAATCTTGGCGAGATCTTGGCTAAATCTTGGTGAGATCTTGGTTAAATCTTGGCGAGATCTTGGCTAAATCTTGGTGAGATCTTGGTTAAATCTTGGCGAGATCTTGGTTAAGTTTTGGCGAGATCCTGGCGAGATTTTGGTGAGATTTTGGTGAGATTCCGGCGAGATTTTGGCGAGATCTTGGCGGGATCTTGGCTAAATCTTGGCGAGATCTTGGTTAGTCTTGAATAAATTTTGGTGAGATCCTGTCGAGATCTTGGCTAAATCTTGGCGAGATCTTGGTTATTCTTGATTAAATTTTGGTGAGATCCTGTCGAGATCTTGGCGAGATCGTGGCGAGATCTTGGCGAGATCTTACCTAAATCTTGGTGAGATCTTGATTAATCTTGGTTAAATTTTGGTGAGATCCTGTCGAGATCTTGGCGAGATCTTGGCGAGATCTTAATGATATCTTGGCTAAGCAAGATCTTGGCTAGATTCTGGCGAGATCTGGCGAAATCGTTTCTAAACCTTGACTAAGAGATCTGAGATCTTGGCGAGATCTTGGCGAGATCTGGGCAAGATCTGGCAAAATCTTGGCGAGATCTTTGTTAAATCTTGACCAGATCACGGCCAAATCTTGGCGGGAACTTGGCTAATCCTTTCCGGGATCTTGCCCTAGCCTTCCTATTCTTTTTGCCTTTCAAACAGTCGTTTGCGCGCGTTGTTCACAATCTGTGAGCCTGGCAATAGGTTGGAATCATTTCATCTTACTTCCAAATTGTTCTCTTTTTTTGTTATGTAGGTTGAAAGGGTTTATTATCCAGGTTTGCCTTCTCACCCACAACATGACGTTGCGAAGAAACAGATGACAGGCTTCAGTGGAATGGTGTCGTTTGAAGTCAAAGGTGGGAGACAGGAAGCGACCAAATTTGTTGAGGTGAGGAAAGTTAAGTCACGATGCTCATTACATTGATCATCACAAAACCACTAGATAGTCAAGATTAGTCTCGGAGGAGGGTTGCCTTAAACGCTCAATATCGGTGGAGTCTTCTCACGTCCAGGACCGAAAGTCAGATGGTAAAAGAATTAAAAAATGATCACAGACTGTGACGAGTTAGGTAGTTAGTTTGTGAGAGACTCGAACCTGACCACTCGATCAAGGCTCCAGCGCACTAGCTGTTAGTTAACCGCGCCTGGCACATGAAGGTTAAAGACGGAGGTTGAAAAATGTTGACATATCGTCACAACTTGATCGTGGGCGCAGGGTTTCAGTTGAAACCTTTTCTTCAGTCACAATAGACAACAAACCCTTTTAAGATGCTAAATGTACCGTTAATGGAGATCGAACGTTTGTGTCTACGAACGTCTTATAGCGTATACACGCTTTATAAGATATGCATAACGAGCATTTTTCTCCACTCAGCCGTACATTGTACTTCTGTGTCGATGAGAAAGTGAAACACTGAGGACCTGTTATTTGAATGAAGCCCTAGTTAGATCTGGTTAGGCTTAATCAAGGACTCCAAAACGTGGCGGAATGTAGGGTCGAAAAACTGAAAAGAAGCAGGAATGATTTTCCTTCCTTCTCCTTTACCAGGATCCCCACCCTCTACGCCGAGGAGATATTGGGACGTTTGTAATGTTGAGAATTAAATTCAATTCGATTACCATATTCCAGTCGACTGGTCGAATAATTTAACTCTAAGTTCAAATCGACGGTAGCCTGTGAGCAGGCTCACCTTTGGGTCACTCGCGCGAGCAGTGAGGAGCAAAGCGATCCGGTGGGAAGGAGTCTGGTGAAGAGGCACCAAGAAAGTCACTTTCTCGTCTCGCGGCTTCGTCGCTCGATTTCGCGCTCGCGGCTACGCTGTGCGCGCTTGTGCTCCAACGTGGGCCTGCTCGCAGGCTAAATCGACGGCTGCAGGCGACCAAAGGAAATAATTGTTAAATTACCTATGCATTTTGTGTTACAGAGTTTGAAGATGATTCAACTTGCAGTGTCCCTTGGCGGTGTTAAGAGCTTAATCGAGGTGGCGTCTGGCATGACCCACCCTGACAAATACATGTCTTCAGCTGAGCAGCTCGAAGGAGGTCTAGGAGAGTCACTTATACGGTTCAGGTGGGTAATCATTCCGTGCTACGTGCAGGGATTAAACGAGTCGTTTTAGACATTGTGTGTGCTTATTTTGTATCGTGATACAAAGGAACTGGTCTGCCGTGAGGTCATTTAAACGTCACGGGCTAGCCGGAAGCAAGCTGGCATTGTGTGATTGCATGACGAACGCCAGCTGGACACTGTGATTTCTGTCACAGCTATTAGTTGTGTTGTTGCGCAACCCTTTACCTTATTGGAAAGGAAGCATGGTTCGCTCATCCGATTTTGAAATTACGAGCGTGATAACTCCCTGAATAGTTCGACATGAGGTCCAATTAGTAATTTATCGTATCTAAAACAAATTTCGGAATTAAAGATGTCTTTTCAGAATTTCCTTTGAGCGAAAAAGTTTGTCGCGCTTTTCATACGTTTCAAAAACTGTAGTAAACATTGAAAAGGAAGCCATTAAAGCGCGCGTAATTGACGTGCGAATGGCGTAGGTATCCAATTACAATAAGTTGGACACCCACGTGATCGCGCACCGATTATGTGACAAATAAGCGCGCGGAGAACCAATCGCGATCGTGAATTTTGTTATAGATTCGATTAACAAAGTAAGAGATGGGAATTCGGTCAGTCAGGGCAATTGTTTCGCGTTCCTATTTTTGTTATGTGAAAAACAAGATTGATCGCAGATTAGTTTTGGATTTCTTTTAATCCTTGGTGAATTCTTTTGTAAACAAGAAAGCCTTTATATGTGACACTGCTTGGTTCATATGAACGTTTCTTACGTCTGTTCATGTTTATTTTCTGCAGCGTCGGCTTAGAGAACGTGGAGGACCTTAAAAAAGATCTCGAACAAGCTTTGGAAAAAGCTTGTGGATAAATGTGACGAAACTTTAGAAGATGAAATTCATTTTGCTGTAGAAACGACAAAGCCTACGCTCTTGGTCATAATTTGACTTCATCACCGCAATGTTGGATGACATGAACAGAAGATTTCTAGCTGTGTTCTTTGGTTTGTCCATCAAGGCCACCACAAATCACAGTATAGGTTGCTTATTATCAATTGGTTGCAAAATATATTTAATGGGAAGGGTAAAATAAATTATTGAAAATGCGTGTTTGTTATCTTGGTTTGTGAGATGGGATGTGCACTATGAGATGGAGTTAACGCCCAAATTCCCAACCCACCCCCACTGAAAATATAGTGCAGGTATAGGCTCGCAATGGGTACATATCTATAGTAATCGAAACTACTATCTGTTAACCTGGTGACTAACGCATAGAAAAAAATCTAGGTTAATTTCCTTCACTTGAAATTTCTTTAGACTTAATTCTTTACTTTCTGTTCCCATCTTCTATTCCAGGGCTACATGGTGCAACATTTCATTTGTAATGTTACCCTTGATATATCCACCTCGCCTCAAATTATCACCGTCATTACCCATGAGCTGTTCCTGTCTGGCTTCGTAACTCAGTCGGTGGAGCAACATTGATCTAACCCCTTGTTTTGTGTGGTCCACCATTTGCTTTCTAGGGCTAACGTTCGGAAGGAAATTCTTGTGAGTTAATTTTCCAGCACATTAAATTACTTTCCCAGGTAGAATGGCAACTTCTGTATCCCCCTCCTTTTGGTACGTTGACCGTTTGATTGACAGTCACGACTCACGTGAGAGGGTGGAGGCAGCGTGGCAGCGAGTGGTTAGGGCGCCGGACTTGAAATCCGGAGGTCGCGGGTTTAAGTCCCTGACCACTAAGCTGAAGTTGTTTCTCGGTACACCCTGGTTTTACTCCTTGGCCACTTTTGTAAACAACTTGTCAACTAGTTAGGTGAAGTTTAGCACATTGACCGCTATGAACAAGCATTTAACATTTCTCTCTTTTAACTACACTACAGTTACCCCATCGTCTGAAACGATCGGTTGTTTACTAAACAATATTCAGGATGCAATTTGGCCATTTTATGAAGGCAGTGAAGCTATACAACTAAATATGAAGCAAAGCCTCTTATGGAATATCAACATTTATTGTATGGCAAGAGCGTGCAAAGATGAAAAAAAAAAAAAACGCGCTGAGATTGGCTGGTTAAAAGAGTAATGGTTAGGAGCCTCATGTACGATGTTACATGCTTGGCTGGCGGCCGGGAATGTTGATAGTTTCAACTTTAACACGGTCGTTGTTTTAATGTAAAAACAAAAGTTTAAAAGAAATGCTGTAAAACTGCATTACCTACAATCTTCGTGAGAAGGGCGCCATAGATTCCATACTGATCGGCGATTGATCCACAGCTAACGGTGAAAATTGATTTAGCTAACTCGTAAAAGCATGCTAGTTAACTGAATAAATAACAAACGACTGAGGTATTTTTCGAAAACAAACTTTACCCACTATTTTCGAATATAGTGTCAACTTTGTAAAAAGATTTACCGTACTGCACTGTTTATAATTACTAGTATCTCTCCACCTTATTCACATGTCCCCACAACAAACTCCAACCCATATCCCTTGTCAGCCCTTACCAGCTCAGAAATCTTATTCTCGTCGCAGCTTTTCTGGCTCAATGACCCTGTGAACTGTAATAAAGAAGTGGTTTTGACCAACCTGCCAACCTGATGCAAAAAAAAAAAAAACAAAATCCTGCTGTGTCTAGCTTATATGCGCATGTTCAAAGTTCCACTGTGAATCTTTCACTGACGATCAAGTTTGTGCTGTAAAGGTTATCGTCATCAAGTTACTGTTTGAAAGATAGTTTGAAACAGCAATTCTTAGATTAAATTTGTCAATAATCTGTATTATATGTAATGCAGTGAACGCGTCCAGCACTTGTCATGAGGGTAACATTGGCATTAACTGCTTGCCTTTTCGCCATGGTGGCGCTGCTTACATCGACTGAAGGAAACTTTGAAGCCTCGGGGAAGCATGAGCAAGGAACAAAAGATCACACTCCCATCTCGCTCGATCACGAATCTCACGCTGAAGACGAAGAGGGCAGTGCGTTCGATTCGGATGCCTCTGGTTCTGGTAAGGAAACGGAAATGTAAACGTAATACAGTAAAATACTGAACTTTATATTTGTTATTACTCACTGAAGTAAAATAGGACAAAGGCAAGACTTGCGAAACTTCTCAAAAACGCTTTTTAAAGAAGAATGGAAATAATGAATCGGTGACGAAATCGCATGGGGGGAGACAGAGAGCTGCTGAGAAACCGAAGGGAACTTGGACAAATATCAGCCTTAGATGCACCCAATTTAAGTACCTTTTAATCTCAGTTTCACTAGATGAATGGAACTTTAAGAATCATAACTTTTATAAACTTCTGGTGAAACAAAGCTGAGGTGACAAGGACAATATGGGCGTTCCTGACCTGCTGGCTTAGTTCCGCACACAAAGAAGCCCCGTCATTTGGCCACCTCATTAATATAGCCACCACATTTTTCAGTCCCTCTTCTATTGCAGAAAAAAACATAAGCCAGTTTTTTTCAGTACTTGTTAACCATGTTAATACAGTAAGACTTTTGTTAAAGCCCGATCTAACGAGATTGTTCGGTTGCGAAAATGCCTTTCTTTATCACTAACCAGACTTCATCAGGTCGCGAAAGTCAAACTCGTTCCCAGAGTCTCTCATCTCCCCACGAAAGACCCTGGGAACGAGGTTGCGCGAATCAAAGTCAAATCAGTCCTTCCCTCTCTCTATCTCTATCTCAACAGAAAACTGACGAGAGTAATTCATGACTTCGACTTCAAACTAACGGAAATTATTTCGTCATACTCGAGATCGTTGGATGAAATAACCAGGTGATAGGGCCGACATGACTAGGATATCTCGTTCTGTTGGAGGTTGTGAAACCAAAGTTGCACTATGTTATTACTTGATAATAAATTTGAGATAAAAAAAAAAAAGATCTTTACAGTAGAAGTTTTAGCAAGTCCAACCAGTGGATTCAAATCAAGAGGACGAAGCCGAGTGGATAAGACTCTGAAGATTTGAGGAAGATGATTACTAAAACCTCCCTTTGAAACTTTAGATGACAAGTAGTAACCTTTTTCTCCTTTTCGCTTGACAGGGGCAAAGGACGCCTCGGTTGATTATCCTGGTTATCCCGTACCATGTCCTCAGGCTTCCACATATCCTCAGACTGCCCCATACCCTCAGGCTGCTCCATACCCTCAGACTGCCCCATACCCTCAGGCTGCTCCATACCCTCAGACTACCCCATACCCTCAGACTGCCCCATACCCTCAGGCTGCTCCATACCCTCAGACTGCCCCATACCCTCAGACTGCTCCATACCCTCAGACTGCCCCATACCCTCAGACTGCTCCATACCCTCAGACTGCCCCATACCCTCAGACTGCTCCATACCCTCAGACTGCCCCATACCCTCAGACTGCTCCATGTCCTCAGGCTGCCACACATCCTCAGACTTCTACATATCCTCCGACCGCTCCGAATTCCACCCCACATCCGAACCAAGCACCAGTCTCGCGATATCCTATCCGGTATCCCGCACCATATCCCTACCCTGTACCAAGTCCCGCACCATATCCCTACCCTGTACCGAGTCCCGCACCATATCCCTACCCTGTACCGAGTCCCGCACCATATCCCTACCCGCCATATCCTGCCGCGCATCCCGCCCCCGCATCCTCGAAGGAAGAAGAAGAAGAAAAAGAGAAAGGAAAAGGAAGAGGAAGAGGAAAAGTGAAAGTAAAAGAAATTGAAAAAGTAAAAGAGAAAGAAAAAGTAAAAGTAAAAGAAAACGAAGAAGAAAAAGAAAGAGTAAAAGAAGAAGTAAAAGAAAAAGAAAACGGAAAAGAGAGAGAAATTGAAAAAGGCGAAGGAAAAGGAAAAGAAAAAGAATTTAAAAAAGGAAAAGAGAAAGGGAAAGAAAAAGAAGAGGAAGAAGAAGAAGAGGAGGAGGAAGAAGAGGAAGAAGAAGAACAAGAAGAAGAGGAGGAGGAGGAAGAAGAGGAGGAAGAGGAAGAAGAAGAAGAAGAAGAGGAGCAGGAAGAAGAGGAGAAGGAGGAAGAGGACGACGAAAAGAAAAGGAAGAAGAAAGGCGACAAAGCTAAAGATAAGAAAACGAGCGGCGACTTAAGAATATCAGGGAAAAAAGTTCATTTTCCTCAGGTAGGCCACTGAGTTAAGTAACTGCCGGCATCATCTAAAAGTCTAGAGGTATGGAAATTCTTTCAGCCTTTATGTATATTGGAGTGTTTAGCAGCAGTAGCGATGAGAAGCTAAAGCTCCTCGGACACGTGGCCACACTTGTCTTCATACTGACGTTTCATGGGAATTTGTAGATTGCAACTGTTGTGATATCCAAATAACTAGTGTGCCAGTCGTGCCAGTTGTTGTGACGAGGATATATCTTCCACCAAGATGCAAAATGCAAAATGCAAGAGGAAAAATGCAACCATTGCGAACTAGTCACACTTTTTAATACATCAGTAGGGTGAAGGAAACCAAGTTCACTATTAAGGCACCTGTCTAAAGCTTCTTGGAGATGTGATTAAAGCGAGATTGGTAGGACAATTTCCTGACAAATAGGCTCTTTACACGATCCGGTCACATCATACGGCATTAATTATTCTGGGACGCAAATTACACCGTGGGACTTTTAAAACAAAGGAAAGTCGGGCTGGACGGGTACGAGTTCCTTTTTTTTTTGAAGACTTGCGTCCCAACATAATTAATTCCGTATCATGTGACCGGATCGTGCAAAGGGCCTATTGTACTTGAGTAGAGTCAAATGTTCCTCAACACAAACATTTTCCTTACTCGCAATTTCTGGACCCAAAAGCAAAATAATACAAAATATTGACGTTCAAATCAGCATCATCAAGACAAATTCACGCTCAACATTGATCATGGGGCTGCCAAGCAAAGGCGATCATTCTTCTTATGCAGTTATAGTTAATCTCAAGGAAGGATCTCTCACTAATGTAGCTGACAAATGCGATGAAACGAATTTGAGTAAGTCAGAAAAACCAACTAGCGTGTTTCTATTCAATTGTGAAACCTAGTTCTTGGTATCTTGTTTCTCAAATACATGTAGCCTGAGAAAAGCTGTAAACGCTCAACTGACCTCGACCATATTCGGAAAGATACTCCATGGCCATAGTCTCGTGACATCTAACCAAGTTTGAAACTATATCCACTTGACTCTGTCAGTCAGCCGATGTGTTTTCAATCCTCTTCAAAGTTTTGCTTCAGTAATACTTGTAATTTCCCTGATGGGAAATTTTGAATAAGTAAACAGCTTTGCCATCAACCACACGAACTAACTGTGGCAGAGATTTTTGTTACACGGAATTAGGTCCACATTTGTGACCTATTGATTTGTAGATTGCCAAAGATTAAGGATACATTTGTTAAATTAAATCAGGTTTTGCTTCTCTCATCCTAGTTTAATTTTGGTCTCTTTTATCGTGTTTGGAGACCTTCTTTTTACGGGTGGTTTCTGAAAAGTAAAATAACAAATAAAAAACGGTAAGAGGTGATTATGCCATTATTTATACCATGCCATTTTCTCGCGGCAAGCAGGCGAGAAAAACAAGAAACAGGAGAACCCGCCGGAGAACTGCTGAAAAGTGACGTGATTTTGTCAGTCAGACATTTCAGAGCTTTCTGTGTTTCGCATACTTAATTAGGGCCTGGAAAAGCGGCCTTGCAGGTGTTCCCCTCCCTCCACTCCTCCCTTTGTTTCGCGCTTCTCTTTTTTCCCTTCTCTCTCCCTCTCTACGCAAGCTACTGGAGGGGGAGTGGGATGGAGTGTCAAATGCAGACCCAGTCTCCAGCCAATGCGAGCGAAAATCAAGATGGCGCTTCACGGCTGCAAATGAGTGTTGCTCCTTGACCTTCTAGCGAGTTAATATTCTGTAAGTGTTCAAAATGCTACCTTCTGTTGGTGTAGTTGACACGGGAAATTCTTCGCGCATACTCTTACCGCTTCTGCGTTCAGCTGGTTTTACGGTGAGTGGCATATGGGGTGCATCAAAACAACAAGCAAAGGAGATGGCGGATGAGTACAAAGTTCCATTTCACACGTCCAAAATAGACGAGTTACTCCTGAGAGAAGACGTGGATTTGGTGTGCGTGCTTTGTCCACCCCACGTTCGTGCTGAAGTGGCGGTGAAAGCTCTTTCTATCGGAAAACACGTCTTGTGTGATTCTCCCGCGGGTTTAAGCAGAGAGGAAGCGGTGAGGATGGTGAATGCAGCTCAGTATTATCCTAAGCTTCTTTCTCTGATCAGACACGAGCTAAGGTTTCTGCCAGCCTTTATTAAGATGAAGCAATATTTAGAGGAGGACTTCTGCGGGGAACCTTTAATCTGTGAGTGCAAGATCGAAATGGGCTCTTTGCTGAGTAACCGCTACAACTGGATGTGCGACCAGGCTATGGGGGGTGGTGTACTAACCAATGTTGGAGCTCACGTCATCGACATTATCTCGTTTTTGACCAATCAGAGGGCAGTTGAAGTGCATGGTACTTTAAAGACTTTCGTCACTCAAACAGATAGTGTATCAAGCTTTAGGCACATCTCCAGTGATGACTATACTGCCTTTCAGATCAAACTGAATGGCGGTACTTTTGCTACTGTCTCGCTTAACACCCACATTCCTGGCCGTTATTCCCAAACTATTACCATTTATGGCAGTAAAGGGCAGCTGATTGCCAGGAATGGCAACTTATATGGAATGAAGAATGGCAGCAAAGAAGAACTTATATATGGTGATATTGCTCGCATTCCAGGCTTGTTTAGTGTGGAAAAACTTCCACCCAGTATATTTTTGACAGGTCTTGAAGGCTGGGTATCAGAGATAAAGAGGGCATTTGAAGAGTCCATTGACAAAGATGATCGGAGGATTGCGGACTTGCAAACTATTTCAAGTGCAGCTTCATTTGAAGATGGTTAGTACATATAATAATTATTAACAACTTCTTTTTGTGTGAGGGTGTCATGACGCTCACTTGTGTCTAAAAAACCAGTGGTCAGGCCGTGGGAGTCACTAATGTGGGTGTTCTGACATTATACCTTTAAGGGATTTAAATTCTTATTTTGGTCACTGCCTCTTAGGATGTTCTACTTCAAATTTGCACAAGTGATTTTAGAATCTGAATGAGTTCAAAAGCACCAGAAATACATAGAACAGATTGGAAATACCTGGATAAGATATAGCCTCTTTTGGAGTGACCGGACACTAAATGGCTTTCTTAATCAAACAGAGCATTATCAACTCAGCTATTTTTCCTGCTCATGTATGCTTTCATGTTCCAAGACTGATTTTTTTTTTCATTCACGCCAACTCTCTCTGATTCTCTGGGAGTCTCCTAGATACTGACCAAATCCTGCAGCCTGTACAGATCACTGAATCATCTGGATATGCAGGGGTTTCATTAAGGGCAGGCCACCGGACAAATTGACCAGCTGTGAGGATGGTTTTGCCTGCCTTGTTTGGCAATTTGGAGGATAGTTTTTCTTACAAAGAAGTTCAGTTCAAAAAGTTTTGCCCTCCTGTAAAAACCAGTTACCCATGGGAGGTACATTACAGTGTAACCCACGCCCCCTCCCAGCCGGTTACCCTCCTGCTGAAAACGTCAATGAAACCCCTGGATATGAAAGAAATTGCTTAGTAGAGTGCGTTTTCAAACTTATTTTTGCCAGTTTATGGCCTTTTGGGTAGAAAATGTCTGATATTTGATGTATTTTCCTGGTTGAATCTTTGGATTTCCACTTTTAACAACTTTTATGGTCAAGACTGTAAAAATGTGATCTCCTGGTTTTCAATTTTTTGTTTAGGTTGGGATCTCTGATTTTTGTATATTGTACAAATTTTTTTTTTCAGGACTATATACACGTACCGTTCTTGATGCCATAATTGAGTCCAGTAGAACTGGCATGTGGTCTCGAGTTGAGTTCATTGCTCATGAGGAAACAGGCCAAGCAGTGGTGGGCTCTGAAGAAAAAACTGTCCAAATAATCACTGAGCAACAGAAAGAAAAACCTGATGAAAAGGAATATTCATCGCCCGTCCTGAGAAAGATGCTAACTCAGTAAAGATTAGAGAGCAAACAGCTGCTTGAGAAACTTGAAGCTTTTGAATTTTATTCCTCTTGTATATAAGCAAAGAATGCTAAGAAAGAAGGCCTGCAATTTCTGAGTGCTATGTCTAAGAAAGTCATGCAAAGAAACTTGTGTCTGATCGTCCAGGCTAGAGGATTCTGCCCTTCACTTACCTGACAAATGAAATTCCCAGGCAAATGTTTTGAGGAAATTAAAATTACAGATGAGCACGAATTACTGTACACTGTAAGAGATGAAGTTATTGCATTGATTTGATTTTAAATCAGTTAATCATGCTACTAAGAAGTTTTTGTTGTTGGGGGAGCTAGTAAGAATGATGTTTCAATTAGCACATCACAGTTGTAGTTCTTGAAGGACAAATTTAAAAATGTTCTCTAATGTCTAATGAAAATGTAGTTCTTGTAAATGGTTATTTAGGCAATCTAAGTTTTGAACTTGTCTGCAAAAAGGTGGTATGGACAAGAAGGTGTTTGGCTTGTACTATGCTTTCTGATTTTCAAGTGAACAACAGGCTGCAAGCTAGCTTTACTGACTACCTTCACACTAGAGAGATGCACATTTGATATTGTCAAAGTTAAGAGCATTCAATTCCTTTTGGGGTTCACTTTATCTTGTTTTCTCTAATTGTAAGAGAGTAAGTTAAGTTTATGGCAAATAAACAGTGGAAGCCATGTTCTGTTGAAAAAGTGTACTTTTCATTCTACTTACTAAGTGTTAGTGCCGCTTCTAACGCATGCAGTTAGCGCTAACCTGAGATTCCTTTGTGTAGATAGACCAAATTATTTCCTTATCTCCCCCCTGCCACCTTTGATATCATGGTATATTAAAGGAAGCTATTGAGAGAGTAGCACCTAGCCTGCACAGGTTGTATCAAGGCTTACCTGAAGCCAAAGAAAAACAGGGAGAAACACTAAACAAGAATGCATCTGTCCCGATTCTTCTTATGGCTGACATTGGTCTCACCTGTAGGTCATGTGACTCACCAGTTGGAAACACTCATTGAACTTTTAAGTTAATTTTTTTTATGAGAATTTTTTTATCCAAGCACCATCACAGAGCAAGCTAACAATTAAATTACAAAACAAATTACAAATGGTACATCTTTTCTAAGGATTTGAGCCCCATCACATATCGAAAAACAAAAAAATTAAACGCGTCAAGTTACCTGTGTTATTTTTAAATCTGAATTGCACGAGACCTTGATCGTACGATGAAAATAATACCTATTGTTTAAAATCACGAGTTTGTTTTTACTTCGAGTTGTTTGTCGGGAATATTTACCTCGAATTTCACCTTCTTACAATTCAACCATCTTTTTTTCTGTCTTGATGTTAAAGCCATGTGGTCCATGTGCCTTGATGCAGTTTTTTTTTATTCGCGTTGGAAAGAGGGGTATAAATTTCAAAGTGGAACACCTTTTCCCGGGAAAAAGTCGTTTGATTGTTGCGTGATCTCGTGTTTGCCACGCGCTATGACGTAGAGAGAGTAGGGGGTTTGACGTAAGGTCACGCGACTTGCTCCAAACGTATAAAAGAACGCAAGCAACAAACAATGTGTTGTGTTTTTTGCTAAACACTAACCATGTTCTAGCGATAATTTGTGAAAGCTGCTGTCTTTACTGATTAAGTATTCATTTAGAGACAATATTCTTGCAGTAACTCTGAATTTTAAAGATGTCAGATAGGCAGGAATTGCAGAATAATAACCGTGACAAGTTCAGGTTTGCCATCGATCGAGGCGGCACTTTCACAGACGTTTACTCAGAATGTCCAAACGGAGAGGTAAAGGTGATGAAGCTGCTGTCTGTGGATCCTGCATATCCCGATGCTCCAAGGGAAGGAATAAGAAGAATTCTGGAGCAGGTAAAGCGCTGTTAATCAGAAATTGGGCTTCGGTAGAAAAAATAATAATTTCAGCCGCCCAAACTGGAAAGTTTGTCACGTGACCAGGGTACCAGAAATCGATTTGAAATTTAATTATCCAGGACAACAGCTTTGAATCTTGCATTAATAAGAGAGACTGAGACACAATAATGAGCCATGAAGGAGGAAGAAAAGGTTAAAGCTTGTCAGTCTGGCTCTAGTTGTTCAAAGGGCAGACAACACACTGTCTAGTGGATGGTGTAGTTATGCACTGAATAGTGATTTGTCCAGTGGATAGTGTTATCCACCCTTTGAACAACTGGGTCTGTGGTATTTAACTAGGCTCTGTAGAATGAAGTGGCTAGGGATATTGTTTGGTTCCAGAAAACATCCATACCCACTCCAAGGTGGGGGATTTCAAAAGCCAAAATTTTTCATGGAACATATGAACCAAACCTGGAATCTCCAGAGGGATGGAGAAGGGGGTTTCAAACCAAAAAGCCCTGGATGGAACAACACATTGTAACTACCCTTGGATGGGATGTTCCCAGTATGCCCAGTCAATAAAATAGATTATCAGAAGGTATTATTGATACAATCAATATACTTGTGGTCTGATACAGGGTAAGTGTTTAGGAGATCCAGAAACACACCTCTACCCAGTCTTGTAGGATACTTGGATGATGTGTGCTAGAGGCATCCCCATTCGAGTGTCAATGGATACCCTCGATCAATACCCTTGATCGACATTTGATCGGCATCTTGACTGACATTCAATGGACACTTGATCAACATCTTGATTGACACTCGATCAACACTCGATCAATAGTCAGTCGATATTTGGCCAAGTGTTGACCGACTTATATGCATCGCCTGAAAATTAATCGACTCTCAACTGACTGTCAACCGAGAGGTTGAATGAGTGTTGATCAAGTGTCAAATGGAGTGTCCATCAAATATCAATTGATTGTTGATTGAGGGTCGATTGAGTGTCAATCTGGAGTATTGATTAAGGGTATCGATCAACACTCGACTGTGGATGCCTTTAGTAGACATGATCTGGATACTTGTCTCTCTCCTCCGTAATGAAATGATGAAAAAATGAAACGTGGAATATAGAAATATTTATCATGATGTGTTTGTGCACATTGTGTTTTGATTGAGTCGGTCATGTGGTAATGCAATATTATCTCCTTACCTCCCACACAAGGTTTTTTGAGTTGAACTCCCCCACCTCACTGGAATTCCAGTTCAAGCTTTATACTTTCTCCCCAGAATGTCGGCATTTGACACCTCCCCTCCCTTCCAAGGTTCCAATGACCTTCCATGGTGGTGGTGTGGGTATGGATGATACTTTCTGGAACTGCACGTTCAATTCAATGGTTACGTTATCAAGGCTTTAAACATCCGTTGCTTTGATATTATTATATTTTTGTGCCTTATAGGTGGTGGTGGTCTTTTGAATTTACTAATTTCATCGTAGCTACTTTAGCAGGATTTATAACTAGCAGGGATGGTGTAGTGGTGAGAGCACTTGCCTCCCACCAGTGTGGCCCAGGGTCAATTCTGCTCTGGTGTCATCTGTAGGTTGGGTTTGTTGTTGCCATTCTCACCTTGCTCCATGGGTTTTCCTCCCTCCTGAAAACCAAACTTTCCAAATTCCAAATTCCACCTGGATAGAGGACCTGCAGGTATGGAAGCAAGCTAAGGCTGATGTGGCTTCCTCTCTAAACAAAGTTATTTAGTTTATATGTACTGTAACTAGGGTCTTTTGTAACTTTACAGTGTAGGGTGTAAAACCTGTGGGAAATTGTGTAGATTTAATAAGACAAGAGTAATTAAATTGCTTGCTTTACAGACAACAGGAATAAAGATGCCAGCAGACCAACCAATTGATCCAAACTATATTGAATGGATCAGGATGGGAACTACAGTAGCTACTAATGCTCTGTTGGAACGGAAAGGAAAACGAATGGCTCTTGTTATTACTGAAGGATTCCATGATCTGTTGCACATTGGTAACCAGACAAGACCCAATATATTTGATTTGGTAAGTGATGCTTTCATTAGAACAAGTTAGAAAATATCCTAATGATCTAAAAATCTTTATGAATTCAGCACTATCCTGCACCTTGTCTCTGATGCCACTGGTTTCTTCAATTTGGACAGTATCAGTCTACATTTTCATTGATTGTTTGGAGGAAATCTTAGAAATTGTTCATCTAGCTGTCTCACATTTACCCAGCCAAGGAGTGCAATAATGACTGGCCCCAAGAGAAAATTTAAAGTTAGCTTTCCTTCTCAGCATCCTTGAATAAATATGTTCCTGACATCCTCAAATTCCCAGGGACAGGGGGTGGGGAAAGTAAGGGAGGGGACTGTGGGAGGGAGAAGAGAAGAGAAGCACATATAATCAGGATGAAACAAAGTTCTGAGACATTGCCTATAGAATTGATGCAACAGAAGTTTCCAAGTTGCTGCATGGCAGTAAGCCCAGCCCAACTTAGCCCTAGGGGGCTGGAGCAAAACATGCAGAGAAGTGATCGCAGTGAGAAGTATTTGAAACAAAATGACTGGAAAGTTTGATTATCCCTTTACAGAAAGTAATTTGTCCAGAAGTGTTACATGACGATGTTATAGTCGTCAAAGGAAGACTGGTTTTAGTGCAAGGTGACAGTGAGATTCAAAGACCAGAAAATTGTAAAATTGTTACTGGAAGTACTGGAGAAAAGGTGTGTGTGTCAAATTTGATAAATTTTCCAAAAAGTTATTTTAATGTAATATAACATTATTATATATGATTAAATTTGGCAGAAATCAAATTGATGATTGATGTGTAATTGCTGACAATGTTTTTGCTTCCTAATAATCCCTTATTTTCAGCTTGAAGAGTGGGAAGCATTGGATAAAGATCAGCTTAGAAAAGATCTGCAGGTAATCTAGTTTATTTTAATTGTTATAAGTGCCAGTTTCAAGAGGGCAAAATCATGTCTTGTATTGATCGAATAATAAGAATGTGGTAAATAAAGATTTTATTGTTAAGAATCCTGGATATTTTGCAGAGAGTCCTCAACAAAGGAATCAAGAGTTTAGCTGTTGTACTGATGCACTCTTACATGTAGGTTTTTATATATGTAATACAGTAGGTAGAATTATTTTTACAATCATTATAGTAGTAGTATTATATTCTTAGGTAATTTAGTTTAATATTTATAATCAATTGTACATACATTTTTACTTTGTTATTTTACTTTCTTGGTGCACCTGTAAACTAGCTGGTGCGACCTGTAGACTCTGCGTAATTATTAAGTCTATGGGACACACCATTACCTATACAGCTAAGTGTGTTGTCTAAGTAAAATAAGCTGTCTATGTCTATGTCTATTGTCAGTGCAGGTACATGCAAGCCTGAAAAACAAACACAGAGTTGATGAATTGTAAAATCTGAGATTCACCAAGAAGTTGAGACCCCTTTTGAAAATCCAAAACTGAGACATAATGAGTTTATTTTTCAGAGGCAAATGAAACATAGTAAAATGAGTCTTTACAACTCATCACTTGGATCAAAACTCTCTAAGACCCAAGATGTTCTAGTCACAACAACAACCCTGAGAGAATTCAAAAGTGTATGTTAACCTGGCTGCAGCCAATCACTTTTACACTGATAGTTTGAATTGGAGCTAGAGTGCCTCTCACTGCAAATACAGCCTTTGCAGCTTTGACTCTTATTTAGCTTCAAACATAGTTACAAATTAGGAATTTTTGTGTTTAGGCAATGGCTGTGAGTGACATATATATTCCAAGTAAGGTAAAAAATGTAAAGTCTGCAGAAGAGCCAAGTGGCTCATCAGGCAGGAGTTAATATCGCGGTTTTTGTAGCATGAAGTGACTAGGAGTATTTCTACTCCCCCCCCCACCAAGAACACAACACAATGTCCCCAGCCAGGGCTCAAAGCCGGACTGCTTGATCCAGAGACAAGAGCAATAACCATGAGGCCACCACACCTCCCACCATTCCAAGTAAAGGGTATTTTCTAACTTTCTCCTCTACACATGTAGGTATGATGTGCATGAGAGAGAAGTTGGTGAATTAGCCTTAGAGATGGGTTTTGATCAGGTGTCGCTGTCATCCACAATAATGCCCATGGTCAGAATAGTGCCTCGAGGATACACAGGTAAAACATTTATAGTGTTGAACAGTGTAATGATACCTTTCAATGTTTTCCAGTGCAGTACATTTAATTTAATCTTTGAGATGCCAAGACTTCCAAAGATATTTTCTGCAGACTTTCAAAGATGACCTAAAGATTTGACATTTTTTAGTCTTTACCCAGTCCCTTGGCATCACATTCTGTGTGTGACCCAAACACAGAATTTCTGACAAATAGCATCATTGATTTACATGGATTGCTCTCAAATAAATTCCTGAATCAAGTTATTTTCTTACAAGTTGATCATTTTAGGTTTACTAGTCTAAATCTGAGATCAGTACATAAGAAACTGGTCTGAACATTAACCCTAAATTTTAGAGCCTCTCAGGCAACATGAGACTTGCATACAAAAAAGAATCATCCATGCGACAGAGTACTTTGTAAGCAGTCATTTAACTCGAAGAAGTTATCAGCATATCACTTTATATGAGAGACATATGATTTATTAAAGGTTGCAAGCAGAAGTTATGGGGTATAAACAGTGTTGGAATAGCTGCATTGTACAGAAGTTTTTTTTAAAAAATATACATTGCTGTCTTTCCCTAGCTTCTGCTGATGCTTATTTGACTCCCTGCATTAAGGAATACATTCGTGGCTTCACAGCTGGTTTTCAGGAAGGCATTCAGGTTTGTTACATGTGGAGAAGGCATGGTTGATTATTATCTAACTCTCTCGGCACATTGGAGACCTATCATGACAGATATTTATCAATTATTATTCACCAAAGTGGAGGTGAATAGTGGTACCGAGCTGAAAAGCGACCAATAAAGCAGTTTATTTCTGACAAAAAAAATTACAAATAGTCAAAAATTTCAAAATCTCTACTTGATTGTGATTTCCGAGTTAACCAATCAGAATGTGTGAAAAGCCCTATTCAATTGTTTAGCATACATGTATACTAATGCCTGTTATTCTAAGACATTAATTTTAGGGCAATTTTGATAATCATAAAGAAGCACATGTCTAGCATTTTCATTTGTGTTCACTAAAATATAAATCATAGTTGTAATAATTAGAATTTGGTGACTCATTCTTTTATTGTTTAAATATACAAATAAACCTACCACAGCTCCATTCGCTGTAACTGTTTGAGTGAAGATTACTGTTATAGTAATTTTAACAGTGATCTTACATGGTACATGGTTCTACTGGGACTTGGAACGGCATCTAAACAGTGAGAACTCTAAGGAACTGGCTGCCGCAACATTAAAATCTATAGCTCTCAATTACATCAACCATAAAGGTCCGAGTCCTCCTAAACAGCTTTTGACAGCCATTAAACAACTAAAGCGCCGTGATGATATCGTCATAACAAAACCGGACAAAGGCTCAGGTGTCGTTGTAATGGATAAGTCGGAATATATACATCTACTTTCCGAAGCTTCTGTCAATGACACCAGCAAATTTCGTCCCATTCCTTCTGAACGACCAAAAACCCGAGGCAGACCACCCAAGCACTATCATCCGCTTTTAGCAAAGGAGGCTCTTGTACAATCTATCATCACAAGGATCCTCCCTCACGCTGTGGCCCAGTCTCTTCGTCCGACCGGTTCTAGACTGGCACACCTGTACGGGTTGCCGAAAACACACAAGGAGAAATTAGCCATGCGACCAATCCTATCAGCGACTAATACGTATAATTATGCTCTGGCGAAATGGTTGGACAACAAGCTCAAACCGTTGTCGTTAAATCAGTACACAGTCACGGACATTTTCGATTTTGTGAACGAACTACCGCGAGACCTCAACATAACACCTGGTGACTTGCTGGTGTCCTATGATGTGTCCTCCTTGTTCACGAATGTACCTTTGGATGAAACCATTACGATTCTTGCAGACAGAGCCTTTAGAAACAACTGGTTTAATTCCGAGTATGATTTGAACATTTCAAAGCAAGACCTTATTGATCTTTTGGGTGTGGCCACCAAGGGGCAGCTTTTCCAATTTAATGGATCCCTGTATGAACAGATCGACGGAGTAGCGATGGGGTCCCCCCTTGGGCCCTTGCTAGCCAACGTATTCATGTCGTCTATTGAAGAGAAATTAGATGTTGACGGCAAACTGCCACCTTACTATCGTCGATATGTTGACGACACATTCACTGTGATGCCCGATTTGTCTACAGCTAGGGACTTTCTTAACACCCTCAACCACGCTCACCCCGCCATCAACTTTACTATGGAGGTCGAAAATGATGGAATGCTTCCCTTTCTCGGTACTCAACTCCTAAACAGAGCGCCTCGTATTGAAACTAAAGTGTTTGTGAAGCCAACAAACAGTGGTCTGCTTCTCCATTACCACAGTCATGTCGATAATAGGTACAAGCGCGGACTATTGACAACTATGCTCGATCGCGCACATCGCCTGTCTTCGTCATGGTCCTACTTCACTGAGGAGTGCGAACGACTGAAGTCTGTTTTCTCTAAACTGAAATATCCCAAGCACCTTGTTGACTCCACTGTCAAAACCTTCCTAAATTTAAAGGTCGCTGACCAGCCCTCATTACGGTCCAGATCTACGACAGAAAACACTACTCGGGTTGTCATACCCTTTAAAGACCAGGAGTCTGCTAATATCGTGAAGACACAGTTGAAAGATCTCAGTGTGAAGCTGCAGACCAGTGTTCAACCGGTGTTTACGAGCCGCAAGATTGCCCAGGAGTTCCCGACAAGCGAACCTAAGCCTCAGCTCATTGATCAACAATGCGTTGTGTATAACTTCAAGTGTGACCAGTGCGATGCTGGTTATGTCGGTTACACCCGTGGCCATCTGTTCGTACGCGTTGATGGACATAGAAGCAAGACCTCGTCAGTACGCAATCACTATGATAGTAGACACGCAGGCAGGATTCCGGATGACCTTCGCAATTGTTTTAGCGTGTTGAAAAAATGCCACAACAAGTTTGATTGTCTCATTAATGAGATGTTACTCATTAAACAATTACGACCGTGTTTAAATGTACAATCAGACTCAGTTCGCGCTAAAGTCTTTGTCTAACTTATGCAAATTAGAAACTCTGATCTCTTAGTTACCCTTGAAATCGCATATTTAATTAGTTTCCCTTGACAATGGCGCCAAGATGTCGCCGAAACGTCGGATTTATCTATCGTTAGTTTTTGCCTGTATATGTTTATCTAAATCATTGTTGATTAGATCTTCACTCATGTTAGTTATTAACATTTTATTTTTTCTTTGACCAATTTGAAGGATAAAGTGTTGTTTATGCAATCTGATGGTGGTCTGACTCCTGTTGCTAAGTAAGTTTTCAAATTATAATAATGCCACTAATATTCATTGTGCCAAAATTTCGGTTCAAAGCCTCCTACCTCACACTAGTTGTCATGTGTTGCAAGCTGAGAGATGTTTTCTTGAAAATCCCTGGAGGGGATCTAGGGGGTTCAACCAAATTTAAAAAAATATATGACACATTATAACATGCCAACTGACTTGGCCTCAAAATGTCACAAATCCCATTTCTGAGGGCCTCAATTTTAAGAATTTTCTGGGGAAGGATGTCCCTTGAACCTCCTACAGGGGACCACCTTTGGCAGTCTGTATCTCAAACCCCTGTCTCTAAAATCCTGTATCTGCCCCAGGAATCATGAGCAGATCTGGGCATGTGGCTTACCACTGGGCATGTGGCCCAGATTGTCTCATAAATTGCAATAGCTTTAGCCAATCATAGCTCACATGCAGCATCTTCAGTTGAGTGCACTGCATGACTGCATGCAAAGTTCTCTGTTGCTGTAGCCTTAAAGTGCATGTATTGTACACCTGTTTGGATGCTATGTAAATGTTCCTGCATTGTATAAAAATATTGACAACCAACCCCTTATGTCTCTTAGGTTTTATGGATCAAGGGCTATTCTTTCTGGACCTGCAGGTGGTGTGGTAGGTTTCAAACATTCCATTTAACTGAACAACAGATTATAGGTTCTAGGAGTTCTGTTCACAAATAATGCTCCTTTTTTCTCCAAAGAAGTCCTAAGATAAAACAGGGACAACCAGCAGATATAATCTTTGAGATTTTACAGATTTCTTTTGCTTTGTCCAGGTTGGTTATGCAATGACGACTTTTCAGAGAGAGACTGATCAGCCAGTTATTGGATTTGACATGGGAGGTAATTTATTTATAATAATTAATTGGACTGTCATGCATGAACACCAAGACCAGAGATGACAACCTAAGAAAATCTAAATCTGGGAGATCGCCAATTCATCTCTTGACCCAAAAAAAGGTTGTTCAAGCTAGAGCCCGGACAATGCAACCACAATAATGCATCAAATATAAAAAAAATTCACAGAAAACATCAAAAATCGGTCAATATATGTCGAAAAATGTATTTTATGCGCTTTGTATTCTGTGGGAGATTTGGTGACCCTGTACGGGGCAGACCGTGAAATTCGCTTTGATACGGCCATATTGGCATAGATGTAAGACCTGTTAGTAATTGAAAGATGTTTTATATCCCAATGTGTTCTTGTGGAAAACATCAAATTTTTGTGCACTAACTAGATCTGAATCAGATATATATCTTAAATTCTTGTTTGCCATTTCTTATTTAAAACTACATCATTCATGAGAGCTGTACCTTCACTTTATTCCAGGAACATCAACTGATGTGTCTCGCTTTGCTGGTCAATTTGAACATGTGTTTGAAACAACAACAGCTGGAATCACGATACAAGCCCCTCAGGTATGTAACCTGGTTATCACAGGGTTCTGAAGGTAAAGACCCTTGTTGTCTCCAGATTTAGCAGCTTAAATTCCCATTGCTACTTTTATAAGGTCGCAACCTTCATGGGCTTGCTACTTTGGGGTGACTAATACGTGTACCACATGTAGTCTGATCCGTCTTACTCAATACTTAATGTGTTCTCAATATATAAGAAAATATGTAAGAAAAATAAGTTGGGATGTTGTTACCTTCGGAACTTTGTTGTATTTTAAAAGTCAAACAAGCCCCCAGTTGGCTTAGCTTGATAGCTCAGTTGGTAGAACACTGCACTGCACCGGTATCGCAGAGGTCATGGGTTCCAATCCCGTTCAAGCCTGATTTTTTTTTTTCAGTCTTTAATTTCAGAACTACTTAAGTTGTGTGTGTAACTACGATGATCAATCATGTCTTCATCTCTTTCTCCGCAGTTCAAACATGTGATATTTCATATATTCACTTGTAAAGTTGCACAATGATCTACACTGAAAAAAGAAAGTTTTAAAGAAATGAGAAACACCACCTCATGACAAGCTGAGACAGATAAATTGGGCTTTAGACTCCTCGGACTTATTAGTCTACTTTTGTCTTCTCGGTCCGTACAATAACTTACGGATTCTTGTTTTTCCCTTCGATTCATGGCCTACGCTTGAGCATAAATCGAAGAGGGAAAACTCGGTCCGTAACTTACAGTACGGACCTCAAAATCGGTCAATAAGAGGTATGTGCTTTTGCAGCTGGACATCAACACTGTGGCAGCAGGTGGTGGATCACGCCTGTTTTTCAGGGCGGGGCTATTTGTTGTTGGTCCTGAGTCTGCCAGTGCCCATCCAGGACCTGTGTGTTATCGGAAAGGTGTGTTTGGATATTTACCTGATTTTTACAGTACGTAATGTGTGAATAAATGATAATGAAATGTGTAAATGAATAATAAATAAATATAATAATCGTAACATACAGAGGAAACGCCCATATATTGTGTTTCCACTTGGCTCCGAGGCTTGGGGCATGTAAACGAAAGAAATTACGTCGAGGTTGAGGGATAAATAATTAATTTCGTTTGATTTTATTTTGATAGGTGGTCCACTGGCCGTAACAGATGCAAATTTAGTGCTTGGAAGAATTTTACCTGAGTACGCACGTTTAAATATTTTGTTAGAGACTGAGAGATTTTAATTTTGGAAAATTTCAAAGTTTTCATTGTTTTAAAAACTGTAATCTTACACTTTCTTTTTTTAACAGATTTTTCCCAAAAATCTTTGGAAAGAATGAAGATTTACCGTTAGACTTAGAGGGTTCATGGTCAGCATTCAAGAAGTTGACAGAACAGGTTAGAGAAAAAAAAAATGATGGACATGATCTAAACCAGTTTTGGGTCCATAGAACACTTCCAATAATGTTTGAATGTGCGAATTCTGAAGCTTTCACCCTCTACAACTTTAAGGTACCAAGGAAAAAGCGTTAACGGATGATGTTCGAGGATATAGGTTTACTTCCAATTAACTGGATTGTGCAAAGTCATGTTTAGTTTTCACACTGTACACTGACTGTAACAATGTTTGAGGGGAATTTATTGCACGTTTCCAGCAAGGTTATTTCCCTCGAGGTTTTATCAGTAAAATCTGTAGATACTGCAGAGTAATGGTTCAGTCTATTTCTGAATTATTTCGTCGTTTTCTTAAACCAGGTCAATGAGTTTCTGTCGTCTCAAGAAGACGGTGCAAAGAAGGGTCCTTTGACTGTGGAGCAAGTTGCCATGGGATTCATCACGGTTGCCAACGAGACCATGTGTCGACCAATCAGAGCTCTGACTGAGGCAAGAGGTCACGACACTGCCCGTCACGTGCTGTCATGTTTTGGCGGCGCTGGCGGTCAGCATGCTTGCTCCATTGCTAGGTCGTTAGGAATGTCTACCGTGTTTATTCATCGGTGAGTTAAAATGGCTTACCCATCCTAAGATCTCGCACGAATCACTGATTTCAGATGGATATAATATAAGAAGCAACAGTCATATAAATCAGAATGGTCACACACTCGGGTTTTATCCAGGCATTGCCGGAACGTTAGAGCTGTCCTGCAAGGCATGACAAACAGTACCACGTGAAAGTATCCATCAATAGCTTTCATTTAAATGGTCACACACTAGGGTTTCATCCACAGACTTAAAAGTTAGATCCACCTTGTACAACAAAATGAACAGTATCAGATTAAAGTACTGCTCAATAGCAGTTTCCTTTGAATTGACACCGACCAATATGACAAGATGTTTACTTTCTTCTCAGTTTTGCAGGTATCCTATCAGCGTATGGACTGGCACTAGCAGATGTGGTACACGAAGCACAGGAACCCTGTGCTCGTGCGTATAGTAAAGGTAGGATTCCTGTGGTTAGACAGTCTTTTGCCCTGTGCTCCTGTGGCCATATTTATAGAAATCGACGTTTTTGATTAAAGTATCGTAACATATTTAAACTTTTCTGGTATCTTGAGGCAAAGTATGTTGGTTTTGAACGCGGTATAAATTTCCGTTTTTGTTTGTTCGCTTTCAGAGTCATTTAGTTATCTGGATGAGAGAATTGATATTCTGATGCAAAAGTGCATTGAGGAATTGAAAAGCCAAGGCTTCGAAGAGTAAGTATTGCTTTTTTTCGTGAAGCATAAGAATATCACGTGTATATAAACACAGAGACAAACCCTCCAGAACTCCTTCTATGTGATTCCAAGAGTTTCAAAACTCACAAATTTAGGGAACTATGTTAAAGTTAATGCTTGGGTTGTTCGAAGGGTGGATAGCGCTATCCACAGGATGAATCACTATTCAGTGGATAGCGTGGTTTGATTTGTTAACCCTTATCCGCTGGATAGTGATTTATCCAGTTGATAGCGTTATCCAGCCGTCGAACAACTGGGACCAGGTTTATTTGTTTTTTTTTTGTTTGGACGGAATAGGGTGCTTATGTCCTAGATTATCTAGTTATGTTGTTGGGCTTAATATTTTCAGGAGTCAAATCTCCACTGAAGCATTCCTTCACATGCGGTATAGCGGTACGGACTGCGCTCTAATGTGCACTGCTGTCCCTCAGAAAGAAGAAAAGGTAAATCACTATTTTCCTGTTGCGTTAAAGTTGATTGTAATTTAACTAGTTTTCCCAACATTCTTTTTGAGTCTTCTTTAGTGTTTCTTGACGACCTGTCATGATCCGCGAGGTGCTAAGTGCGTAATTAAGAAAGTTTCGCGCTTCATTTGCACAAAGTGGTGAGTTAGGAATTTTCAGGTGAAGTTCTCATCTGACGTATTCCAAGTCATAATCCATCAAATATTTTCGCTCGCCCGCGATTGGTTTAAACGGGTCACGTGACCGAATATTTCCCAGCTAAAACTGGGGAATATCCAAGAATATTCCCCAAATTTCAGACCTGCTCGCGTTATGAAAAAGATTTCAAGAATAATAAACACAAAAGCCTCCATTTTGAGCGAAAATATGCTCGGATATTTGTCCTTGAACATTAACTGTTCCTCGAAGCTCACAGTTTTCCTCGAGCTACGCTCTCGGAAAACTGTTCACTCGGAACAAATAATGTCCGCGGACAAATATCCGAGCATATTTTCGCGCCAAATGGAGGCTATTGTTTATTTATAAGCCATCAAATATTTTTGTTCGCACCCGATTGGTCTAAACGCGTCACGTGGCTGAATATGCCCCAGCTAAAACTGGGGAATATCTAAGTGATATTCCCGAATTTTCAAAACTGCACGTGTTGCGAAAAGTATTTGAAGGATAATAAACGCGATAGCCTCTATTTGGTGCGAAAATATGTTCAAATATTTGTCCTTGTACATTATTTGTTCCTCAAAGCTCACAGTTTTCCTTGAGCTTCGCTCTCGCAAACTGTTCGCTTCTCGGAACAGATCATGTCCGCGGGCATATTTTGGCGCAAAAGGAGGCTACTGTTTATTCATGGAGAAAGTTTTATGATATCCAGAGAAAAAATGTCGATTACAGTAAAAACTGAACCTTAAAAAAGCCTGGTTAGGTCCATTGTGTCCACGCATAATTTTTGAAAATAACTTTTCGTTCTGTTTAATTGTTTCGTTTCGTTGTTTTGTTCCAATTTTAGTCAGGAGAAGGTTGCCGGCATGGTGATTTTGGACAAGCTTTTAACGAAAGGTAAGTAACTTTTAACCACTCCAGCGCAGCTAATGTCATCACTTTTTTATTCTCTCAATTGTCTTCTGTCGTTAGATACGTGCGAGAGTTTGGTTTCACCATTCCCAATCGCCAAATCCTGATTGATGACATCAGAGTGAGAGGGACTGGGCACTCGAAGACGTCTGTAGCACACGAAGTGCCAAAAGCCACCACCCCTGCCCCGGTGAAGAAGGTATTATAAAAAACATGTTTTTGGCCGTTTTGGTAACTTCTCTTTATATCGTACTTATTCTTCGTTTAACTCCCCACTCTTTCACTCTGAATTTATGCCGTTTTCTATGTCCAGTACTCGTGCATGAAAATGAAATGGGTATATGAGAAGCAAAAAGTATTTTTATGTTACTCGGTTTAATTAAAAATTTCCAAATGCCGGCAGTCCGTAAGTCTAATTATTTTTATTCGAGTTGTTTGTTGTTATTTTCTTTCTAACAATCCAGACAACAAAGTGTTACTTTGAAGATGGTTTCCACGACACGAAGATTTACCTGCTTGAGGAGTTGTCCGCTGGTCACACGATAGATGGACCGGCTATTATTGTTGACAAAAACAGGTCTGTGGCGTGTCAGTCGACGTTATGTAGTCGTCTTAAAATATTGAAAGCTTCTAAACACGTATGGTCTTCAATGCGCCTTTTTTCTAAAACGAGCACGATGACGCCCATTGTTGTACTTTTTGGCAAAAGTTGATCTTTGCTTGACAACCTCGTTCCCAGGGTCTCTCTCAGCTCCAGGAGGGAGGGAGAGACCCTGGGAATGAGATTGTCGCCTAACTGCATGGCAAATTTAAAAAATTCTGTTGTTGAAAACATTTTGAGCGCGAAAGTCCGTATTATTTAAGTGGTTAGTGGTTGTGGGACGAGTTTACTGAAGTCTTGTGGTACCGAGTAACCAGTTGGTCAGCCGTTTATCCCTGGATTATGTTGATCTTTTTTATGTTGCCATTTACCTGCGGGTGCCATACAACTATTTTTTTTTTTTTGCACGCTTATCATTTTATGCGGAACGGTGAACCTAGTTTATTTGTGATTATGAAGTGCGATTTTGTTTTGCCAGCACTATGCTTGTTGAACCGCAGTGCAAAGCTTCCATCACCACATCAGGAGATATCAGAATTGAGGTTTGTCTTCCTCTCCTTTTTGAACTTTTCTTTGTTGGTGTAGTGTATGTAACGGTCTCAATTGCTGCCTTTTTTAGTTGCTACTCCACGCTTTTTAGTTTTGGTACAGTGTTTTTATGAATACTCAGTTCAAACCCATGTTATATCACGGTATGTCATGGTAAAACCCTGGGGTTAAAACGTCACTATGCTATAAAGAAGCCATCACAGATATGTTCCACTGGACCGTATGTTTATCGTTGCTGTTGTTGTTGTTGTTGTTGTTTTTTTTTTTCAGATTGGAGGGAACCAAGGCAAAAAGAGCATTGGAACTGAATTAGATGCCATTCAGGTATTGATTATAATGTCTCTAAATGGCTAATTTGAGGGAGAGCAGTGTAGTCAAATTGTCTGCATGTTTTTTGACAACTATCTACGGCTGTGTTCTTGCAAACTGTACACCCAAGGCATCTTTTGATTAGATATTAATCAAAATCTCGTGGTCTTTTCTACATTTGCCAGTGAACTCCACTTGTATTCCTTGACTGAAATGGCTGGCTCTCGTAGTTTCCTATTTAGTTTCAGTGTTTTTCTCTTTTTCTTCTCAGCTATCAATATTTTCTCATCGTTTCATGAGCACTGCTGAACAGATGGGCCGGTGAGTTAATACATATTAGGAGGAATTTTATGTACGTATTATTTAAAGACAGCCAGTTTTCATTTGTTGTTGTTGTTGTTTGGCTTTACTCCACAGAGTTCTTCAGCGCACATCAATTTCGACAAACATCAAGGTAAGCTTTAATATTTCTTTTCGTAGAAGCGGAAGTACACTTGAATTTTTTTGATGTCGTAGCTATCCAAATATCCTCTCTATTTTTGGGAGTTCGCCTTGCATGGCCTGGAAGATTTCGTTGTTTGAAACCGTTACGACAGTTACTTTGCGTTATGCACATGTATTAGTAATCTCCTCACGCACAACTTCACATAATTTTCGTATCACGAAATATAGTGAGTGATAAAACGCACGCAATTGCTGGGTTCGTCTTTCACTTTACACTCTATTGATTCAAGTCACATTTTGTCACTCTTTACAGGAGCGGCTTGACTTTTCTTGTGCTATGTTCGGTCCTGATGGGGGCCTGGTTGCCAATGCTCCCCATATCCCAGTCCACCTCGGCTCCATGCAGGAAACTGTACAATACCAGGTAGAACAAATATTCTCTACTTACATTTTATATGAACGTATTCTTTCATTTTATCAGTGTTAGTTTTATCGAGACTCTTCATGGCGTGACATTTTTCTCAGATTCGCACATTAGGAGATGATCTGAAGGAAGGTGACGTCATACTTAGTAACCACCCGAGTGCCGGGGGAACACATCTTCCAGATCTGACTGTCATCACCCCGGTAAGGAAAATAATTCATTCAGTTGTAAGCCGGTTAAAGTATGCCGTCAGTGTTCATTGAAGCTTCAGATTCAGAAATTGGTTTGGAAACAGGCTTGTTGCATGGTACAAGTTTACATCAAACTTGCGTGCAACAACAGTGGTTGCTATGAAGCCTCTTAAAAGTTAGGCGTAGAATGTTGCCGCAACGCTTCGACGCGAAAGCATTTTACTTTGTAATTGACTCGGGGCTTAAAGTGAACGAAGTTCAACTCACGTTTTTCTTCCGTTTTCAGGTATTCTATCCTGGCCAACCAAAGCCCGTGTTCTTTGTTGCCAGCCGAGGTCACCACGCTGACATTGGAGGTTCTGCGCCAGGTATAGTGTCTTTTAATCATTGCAAAGTTTAGTTTGTATAAACTATTTACCTATGAACCCTTGAATATGTGCAGGCGTAAAACATGAAGGTATTTGAATCATTCTACCAAACAGTGGTGATGTACCCGTATTTGCAGTAAACTTTCGCTCATTTGTTTGAAAAATGTTTGTCCAGGGAAGTTTTTTTTTCTTTCTAAGACGGAAGACGAGAAAAGGAGATATCACTTTTACCTCTTCTGTTAGTTCTATAATACTTACAGTTACTCGCGAAAGCCTGGGTAGAGCGGTTTTTTCTTCACTTGCGTGCCTAAAGTGATTCGTATTTGCTTTGGTTTCCCTTACTACGGTCAGTGATTGATTTACCCGCGCCACTTTCTAAACCAATCTGAAGTAAAACCAAAAACGTTTCCCGCGCTTCGCACCAGCTACCGTGATGGATTTGCTGTAAGTTTTGATTGGTTCATTGGATTGTCCGTCCGCTTGGATAAGCCAGAGTGATTACTTTGGTTTTGGTTTTACGACACTCAACTGAAAATCGCTCTAAGACCTGAAGGTGATTGCTTAGTGTTGGTCAATGTTGCCTGTGAAAGTTCGAAGTCACATTCATTCATTCTATATTGTTCTCGTTTTTAGGCTCTATGCCACCTGATTCGCATTCCATATTTGAAGAAGGTGCCGTGTTCAAGTCATTCAAAATTGTAAAAGAAGGTGTCTTCCAGGAAGAAGGTAAATAGTACATTGCCAGTTCATTTGCATGGTAATCCTGACTCTAAAAAAAACTTGCTTTGAAGTCTGTAGGCACTTGTTATTTATCCTACAAGTAAGCTGGTTAATAAATTGTAGTTAAACCGAACGAAGAACTCATCAAGTTCACGTGCCTCAATTTTGAAGATTTTTGAGACTGAACGCGGGTTTCCTCTTGCCAGTCAGTTTATTTGTGTTTTCTATTAATTCTGTCATTTTACAGCACTGATTGAAAAATTGATGGATCCCAGCAAGTATCCCGGATGTAGTGGCACTCGTAATCTCCATGACAACCTCTCTGATCTCAAAGCCCAGGTGGCAGCTAATCATAAGGTACACTCAAACATCCCGTGTGTATTAATCATGTATTACTATGATAATCAGTTGAGTAACGCGCGACGAATGTTTTGTGATCAGGTTTTAACGTTCAACTTGTGTTGCTGTCAGGGGTAACTGTCTCCGTTTTCAGTGGCAATTTGTCGACTTTTGACGTCATTGGAAACGAAGCGCACGACATTGCAGGCGACGATATTGTTACCATTGGAAACGAGGAAAGTTGCTCCTGGCAACACCGCCGGTGATTTTAGTCCAAAACTTCGTCACCAAAGCTCCGTCGCGTCTTACTCAACTGATAATTTTAGTAAGTGCCTTTTTGCAACCATCTTTAATGAAAAAATAAACTGGTTTCGCCCCTTTTGTGGCCGCGTTTCTATGTCCACAGAGGCTTTTTTGTTCGAGTTCATAAACCTGTTTTTAGCGTCACGTTTTTATCACGTTAATGGGCATGAGTGAGTGAGGGAGGAGCGAGAGGAGAAGCAGAGAGCACTGCTTGACGGTTTGTAAAGCCCTTTTAATGAAAATCATGTTTTCCTTGGTATTTGCTTCCCAGGGAATCAAGCTCATTAGCGGCTTAATAGAGGAGTACAGTCTACCAGTGGTGCAGGCTTACATGACGTATATTCAGGTACGATCATCATAACCGTTATTATAAGTTCTTTCCTAGTCTGTTCTTTTATGTCCACAAAGTTGAAGGTGAGCTAGAAGATGTAGTTAGTTTTAATCTTTGATAAAATTACCATTTCATTTTTTTTTTTCATTTAAGCACAATGCTGAAGTTGCTGTTCGAGAAATGCTGAAAGAAATTGCTGAAAAAACTAAGGTGAGAAGACATTTTTTTCTGAAATTACTTGCATTGTTTCCCTCTTATTATGAATAAACAACATTTCATCAATTAAAACTGTGTGTCCTTCTGAACACTGTCGTGGCAGGTTTAGTATAAAGACTTAATGGAATTTCTCCCGTAAACAGTGGCGAAAAAAGGTTTTGTTTCGGCAGGTTTCGTCCTACATATAGAAACATCAGCTACACTATACTCGAGGACCTTCCAAGATGTAATTTCAGCACGTCATCACTAGATTACGACGGGTTTTCTAGAAACCTCCGAGACTTCTGTTCGAAATCCCTATAAACTGAAAAGGGTGAAGGCACATCAGTTCAAAGAGCAATTGCTTTTCAATCCGGTTGTGTTGCTTACGCGTGTGTCTGTCATGTTTGTAGGAACGCACTGGAAAAACAATCTTGTCCTCTGTAGATCACATGGATGATGGCTCGTGTATCAAACTCACGATATCCATTGATGAGAAGGAGGTTTGTAGTCGTCACGTGATTAGGTGAAACCACAGTTGTAAAATAGCGCCAAATGTCGGGGCCCACTACAGTACACAGCAATTTAAATTTTCGTAATAAAGGTTAGTCCAGTTGGCGAGCCTAGCTGCTGGTTGGTTTTCGATGTTCATCCGAAACGACGGAAATTTCAAATAAAAAAGTGTACTCGTTAATGATATAATTATTATAGAATGAACGAACTTGGGAAAGTGGAGAGAGATTGGAAACGATGAACTTGGGGAATCCAGATCTTCAGTTTTCGTGATGAACGATCCTTGAAATCTAAGCACCTTTGAAAATCCACATGCCTCGTTCGGTCATCAGACTTTGGTGCACTTGTTTGTACTTGACGAGAACATCGCTCATTTCAAGAAAGTGTGGTTTCTAACAAGTTTAAAATAACTTTTCTTTGCAGGGCAGTGCAGTGTTCGATTTTACGGGAACTGGGCCCGAAATGTACGGCAATTGTAATGCACCTCATGCTATCACTTTCTCTGCCATCATCTACTGTCTGCGGTGCATGGTCAAACACTCCATACCGCTGAACCAGGTAATTATGAGCTGCATTATTTAGCTCCAGACTTGATCCCGACAATGACAATCAGTTAGTATTGCTGGTAAAGCTTCAAGTGAACAGGTGTAATTTAAAATCAAATCCCGGGCCACAAGGAAGAAACATTGTTTTGCTAGATGGTTCCCCTTTTGTATAAACAGCTTCGAAGAGGGAAAGAAAACACATTTTGTACTTCATTTCTCTGGGCTTTGAAGCACAGACAAATGTATGGAAAACGGTTAATGCAACTATGCGTTCAGTCTCAGCACGTCTACAATCTATTTTCCGCCACCAGGGCTGTTTAGCGCCAGTGAAGGTGGTAATCCCCCCCGGAAGTGTGCTCGACCCGACGGAATGCGCGGCGGTTGTTGGCGGGAATGTGTTGACCAGTCAACGAGTCGTCGACGTGGTGTTGAAAGCCTTTGAAGTATGCGCTGCCTCGCAGGTGAGCTAAGTGTCTTGCAAGGCGTCACGTGTTTAGCCTACTCGAAACCCCCGATTAAAACTGCAGGGGCCCTTCCGTTTTTTCCTCTGGTGGGGGGGGGGGGGGGGGGAGGTTCGGCCACACGTAAGCTACACGAGTTCTGTAAATTGTAAACACCAGTGTCGTGTTATTTGCACTTGAAATGTCCTGCACAGTTAGCCTTCATTTCCAGGCTACTCGCACCGTGAATAACAAAATTAACTATTGACAGTGGACTGTCGTCTTGTGCAGGGTTGTATGAACATAACAGCGTTTGGAGATGCCTTATGCCAGTATATTGAGACAATCAGTGGCGGAGCTGGGGCGGTAAGTTTGATTTTTATTTATTTCCGTTCTAATTGAATTCCTTCGCCTGTATAACAGGGCTGCATGAACAACACGACCTTTGGTGATGAGGGATGTGGCTACTACGAGACAATCTGCGGGGGATCGGGTGCGGTGAGTCATTTCACCACGACATAATCGTTTAATACAAATGACTGCATGAAGAAAGATACCTTGTAATATAATAATAACTTTGTAATATAAGAAATATCTTTGTAATGTAATAATGAATGGAGGAAATAATAAAACAAAACAAAACAAATGACTGCATAAGCCAACATTAGAAGAACTTATCTCAGCTGAGATGATCGCGTCTAAGGACAGGGACGTCAAATTGTTTATTTTGTCTCGTGTTTGCCTTTTCTTTACAGGGTCCCACGTGGGACGGACGTAGTGGAGTTCATGTTCACATGACAAACACGAGGATAACAGACCCAGAGATCATTGAACGAAGGTGAGTTCACTGATTCTTCAGTCTATTTTTGCTAATGATTGTGTATTGACCAGGAGATGCTTGAGAATGTACTTGTGTCCTGGTTGATTTTCTTAATTCGCCAGACTGTCTGTTCAATGTTGTAAGGAAAAGATAACTGGACTGAAAGTACTGGAACGTTATTGAAAGAAAGGTTTTTCCAGTTTGGGGTTTTGAGACCATACTGACCTAAGAAAACTCCTGGAATGTAGTGCGCTGGAGCTAGTTAGATTTTAAACTAAAAATTACCGAGAGTAAGTTGAATGCTATCGAGAGAACACTTGGTCTCATAACCTCGCCGATAAGCTCATAAAAACACATTGTCTTCCCCTTGACACGTCACCAAAACGTTCGTAAACCCGATCAATATTTCCGCAAGCGAATAAACTTATATTCGACGTTGCAATCGAAGCAAAAATAAATAATAACTTAACGATCGCTTGTTCGCCAAGATTCACCAACGCCCTGCTAAGACTCTGAGCACATGGACTACATGTCAAAACGAACCATATGTAGTGCGCTAGAGCTGATTAGATTTTAAACCAATGTAAAATGATGGTTACGAGATCGACTTAATTGTAGTTATTTTAATAGAAGCGTTAATATGTTGAACTCAATACCTTTAGAAGTTCGAGTGTCACCGAATGTGTGCGCTTTCAAGACTTGTGTGAGAAATTTTCTAAGGACATTGTGATCTTGATGAGGTATAGATTTTACATTTAATATAAGTGGTCTGCCCTTTACGGGGTTCTAACCTTTTTACGGACCATCCTTATGGATTTTTGTAGAATTCTATTCTCATTTTATTATTCGTTTATCATTCTCTTTCTTTCTTTTACATATCAGCCATTAAATTGTAATAAATGAATAAATTGTCGTTGTAGAGTTGAAGTAACGGACCAGTAAGGACGGGTGAAATTTAGGTTTACAAATATCCTCATCATATTTTGCCTTAGATTTGTTCACAAGGTATGTGGAATAGTAGCGCTGGACACGAGACTTACAGTTTTTCTATCTGGTGCTAGGTTTCCAGTGATTCTGCGCCGTTTTCATCTCAACCCTGGCACTGGTGGTAATGGTTTTCACCGGGGTGGTGACGGTGTAGTACGCGAGTTGTTGTTCCGGAGATCTCAGGTGCTTTCCGTTCTCGGTGAGAGAAGAGCCTTCAGGCCTTACGGACTCAAAGGTACATCACTGGGCGAATTTTCATCATGTAATATCTCAGCATCGTTTTTGTTTAAATATGCGGACAGTATGAATTCACTCAATACGCGAGACGGAAAGTAAGGAAGGGTGGTCGTTGGTTATTCGTCAGTTGGTCGTCTGGTAGTCGTCAGGTGGTCGACGGGGAGTCGTCGGGTGTTCGTCGCGTGGTTTCTCCACAGCAAACACATGGTGACTGGCCTCGAGGGAAAACGACAGCGAATTTTTTTTAAATTTGTTCAGTATAAACTGCGTAGCGTCTTGACGTAAACCTTGAATAGGAGTAAGTCGAACGAATGACCGACATTTCAGCATTACTGCCTTCTTCATGGTACGAAAAACAAATGTAACATCGCAAATTTTGCTAAAAAGCGGGTTTTTTTTTTCGCCGAGGCTGACTGACTGAACTCTTTATTGCGTGCGTTTTGTCATTCTCCCGAATAACTCTTCTTAAGCTCTACTTATGGTTAAAAGCTACTTAGGTCGCTGATAACAATCAGAAACTGTTGAAGTGTAGCAAGACGATTTGCGAAAAACGTAAATATTTCCCGTTATATACTTCTTCAGTGTTCGCCGGCGAATGAGCCCGTATATATTGATGATCGTACGTCTCTGTGATAAAATGTGTTGTCACTGATAATCATGTTTAATAATTAATCATATGAATTTTTCTTAAGGCGGTGAACCGGGATCTGCAGGGTTAAGTTTGCTCTTGAAGTCGGATGGTCGAATAATCAATCTGGGAGGCAAGGCATCGGTTCACATGAAACCCGGGGTAAGTAACTGATTTCATTTGTGTAGTCCATCTACATGTTACCTAATGGACGTCACTGTTTCTTCCCGACAGGACTGTTATCGTGTCCAGACTCCAGGCGGTGGTGGTTACGGAGCACCAAGTGGAAGCCTGGATCAGACTAATGATGTCGGTGACCCGCCGTCAAGAAGTGATGAGGAGAAACCACAACACTTTGCGGCCTGTGGGAGTTTACACAACTACAAGATGATGCAAGAGTCCGCTTAACGTTCAGGGAACTTCCTAACCTGAGAAAACACAGGTCTCTCAGTTGGCAGGCTCGATTCTTCTTCCGCTTGATCGAGAGACTGAACCCGAAAAATTCCAGACTAATGACGTAGCTTTACAGAGATCCGTGTGACGTCTCTGATTGGTTGTTATTTGCGCGCGAAAATTCAAAATGAAGCAACAACCAATCATGTAGAGCTAACTCATCAGCTTTAGTGTCCAGTCTCCGACGTCTTTTGAGCGAGGGTAGAATAGAGTGAGCAAGCAGATACTTCTAAAATCTGAGGCCTTGAACTAGGACGATTTTGAAATTTTCTCTAGGAGCTTTAGAAATAAATATGAAAAGCCTTTGTTTTTTCAAGAAATTAGCACGAAATTGAAAGTTATTTTAAAAGCTTTAAGAAAAAATTTTCGACCCTGTGTTTTGAAAGAACTTAGGGCGATCTTGAGATTTATTTTAGGAGCTTTAGAAATACATTTGAAAGCCTTGTCAGGAGCTTGGGGGGATTTTGAAATTTATGTTAGAGCTTTAGAAATACATTTTAGTCACTTGAACCATTGTTAACATATAGTTTCTCCTTAATCTCCATACATTTCTCGTAGTACTAGTTGGTAGAATTTTACTTTATCCAAACAATTCCTTTTTTCAAATGATTACGTATTGATATTATTACGAGAAGTGAGATTTTAATCTCAAGAGTTACGCGATGACGTCATTCATGCAGACGTGTGATCCATCTTTGGCCACATTTCCAATAAGTTATTGATACCACATAAAACATGCAATTTTATCGTAACAATAGCAAAGTTGTAACTCACCCATACATGCACTGAAAATGTTGGTCATTTGAGCAATTTTATAACAAAACAAACGTACTGCTAAGTTCGTCGAATATTTGGAGGGAAGAAAACACATTGGATAAAAAGAGGAGCCAAATGTAAACATTCGACTGTTGGTATTTTCAATCATTTATTCACACATAAAAAAGGGCAAGCAAATGAATAACGTAATAAAGACAGACTTCTTTGCAGAGCTTGGGACATAAAAGGGCTGTGATGTTTCGTCGGTTTTAGAGTAGTCCAGAACAAACATAAGAACTTTTAAACGTTTACTTCCTGATCACATAAACCGCAGATATTAAAACGGAGATAAATACGATATGAATGTAATAATATATAATAGCAATTTTGATCTATTTTTCAATTTTTTTTTGCGTACCACATAATTTTGTAGTACTTTAGGTAGAGATTTCAAATTCTAGATTGAAAATAACGCACAAATTGTTTGTTACTTGTTATGCTGAAGTCGTAAAGTATGTGTGACAACACGAAGAATCAGTTAAGTCTTCGCAGTCATATTCCTTTTCAATGTTGTTGATCTCGCAATTATAGGCCTGTACACAAAAAGGCAAAATGGATAACATAACAAGAATATTCCAGCAAAAAAAAAATCCAGCAGCAGTTCTTGGAAACTTTTGCCACTATATTTTTTGCCGCAGGTTTGATTGGCTCCGTCCCGACTAACTGCCGTCAGGTCTTCGGGGATGCGTCCTTTTCCGCTCTGAAGGCGTGTGCCAACCACTTGTAAACCCAGGGCTTAATTTTACTGGGTACAAGTGCAGGAAAGATCAGAGAGGGAATTTTGATGTAGTGATAGAGCACTCTGGACTTAGCGTAGCTAGGGGTTTTCCAATCCTTCTTCAATTCGGAATCAACTTAAGTTACGATTCATACCTCTACGTCGTCGATGTGCTTACGGCGAAAGGTAGGAAATCTGCACAATTTACAAGATTCTTTTACAGTTGTTTCGACTAAGATCATTGTCCCGCAAAACGGTAAACGCGTGCGCGACAATGCCAAAAAGTATTATGGGTAGTAATAGTTTGTGTTTCACCGTGTTTCACTAGCAAGGAAGGAGAATGCACATGAATACACGTGCTCGTGCTGTCTCTTATAACGTTGAAACGCCGTGAGCTGCATTCACGCACCGCCATTACCCACAATACCTTTCGATATTGTCGAGTAGACTTTAAAACTTTACAGGGACAACCTTAAAGATGTGAAGGTGAATTAATCAACATGACACGAACGTGGGACAAAGAAAAATTCTGAGTCCCCGACAGGAATCGAACCCGTGACCTCCCGAACACCAGGCGGGCGCTCTATCCACTGAGCTACGAGAACTCATGGAGAGCAAGGTCATTTAACTGAGTTCATATATGATAGGTGTCCTGCATACTGCTAGGATCAACGCTATCGAAGTCATCGTGAGTAGTGATAAGTTAATAAAGATGGTGAATTTTAAGCTCGGTAATGAAATGTGAAGGTGAATTAATCAACATGACACGAGCGTGGGACAAAGAAAAATTCTGAGTCCCCGACAGGAATCGAACCCATGACCTCCCGAACACCAGGCGGGCGCTCTATCCACTGAGCTATGAGAACTCATGGAGAGCAAGATTATTTAACTGAGTTCATATATGATAGGTGTCCTGCATACTGCTATCGAATTCATCGTGAGTAGTGATAAGGGTTCGATTCCTGTCGGGGACTCAGAATTTTTCTTTGTCCCACGCTCGTGTCATGTTGATTAATTCACCTTCACATTTCATTACCGAGCTTAAAATTCACCATCTCTATTAACTTATCACAACCCTAAAAATATTGTTTCTGGTCCTATGAACAAAAAGAGGTACAGAACGAACGGATGAAAATGGAGGTTTTAAAATTGTGCAGAGCACCTGAGATGGTGTCCTGATTATGCGGGTTGTCACTGATCTTTTGTTTTAAGCTTAGGTTAAAAAGCGGGAGATATTTCAAACCGTCGTGAAGTTTAGGGTTCCATGGACAACTTGTCAGTTCCAAAGAAAAACGAAATGGTAGCTGGAAGCAGTTAAATAAGTTCCCTTTTGGCAGGGAGGAGACGACACATATTCAGAGAGAAAATGAACGCACAAAAACTGCGGGCGAGGAACATTTTCTGCTCTCTTTTTTCGCTTCGCGTCGAACTAATGCAAAGTAGCTAGGATCCATTCTTAGTGTTAATTGATAAATATGTAAGCATTATTTCAATTAAGGATTTAGAAGTGTATTACAGTGTTTTGTCTTTGATATTGCTGCAGTTTTGTTTGAAGTGACAATAGCCGCTGTGAATTCTAGAAGAATTTACAAGTATTGAGCGAAAAAAAAGAGAAAAAAGAATTTAATCGAAGTGAAAAACAAATTACATGTAATGTTACCTTGTCTACAAATTTTCTAAACCACAAATCTATATATTCAAACACGGCTTTGTAAGTCTTAACCGGGTGTTTGCATTCAATTAGCAGATTAGTCCCACAATAGATACCCTGGCTGAAATGTTAGACATTGTAGGTGGAGCTTCGCTTGATTCAATATTTATATGAGCGGCGAGACACTCGTTACACACGTGCGACGTGTTCTTACATGTGCCGCGCCGACAAAGTGAGAGGAAGGCTTTTTGTCAGCAGCCCATCTGTTTTTGTTTATCTATCGTAACCAGCGATCAGACGTTCGCGAAGAAAAAAGAGCTAGAACACCTGATCATAAGTTAATACGCACAGCTATCGAATGTAATGTCAAGTGCTTGCACGTGAGCTAAGGCATGCGCATGCGCATGTGCAAGCTCTCTCAGAAATTAGACTATGAGAAACTTCAGAGAGTTTCCTTTCAGGTAGCTTTGAACGCCGTCTTTTCGTTTTGCTCCATCTGCCTAAGGTGGAGCCGACTTTTTCTTCTTCCCTATCCCAACATTACAGCCTGATCTTATAAGGAATTGAGCCCTATGCTCCCCCGACCAGGAGCCAACGAGTTACCGTTTGAAAGAAACCGCTGTAACTCATTGGACGTGTTTCCCGGTTGTCCTTTCCAAATCAATTCCTAACCTAGCAGTCTAAACTCTGAAAGGAAACTGTTTCAGACTTAAAAATTAATGCTCTTAACCTAATTCCACCACTAAGCAGTATTTGAGCCCGTTTTATCACGTACAGTGTCATCTCTCTTTTACCCTTCTTTTCTCTTTTGCGTTCGAGGATTATATCCTAAAGTTTCATGATAAAGTACATCGGTTTTGAATTTCCTTTCGAGAAGGCAAGCATACCCTATATTCTAGCATTCTTCTTGCTGTAAAACAACGAACTTAATTTCTCTAAGAGCAGATCCGGAGCAGATCTTTCGTGCAGATCCGTGGAATTCTAACTCTCCAGCCTGGCACTGAAGCCAGCAGGACAGTTTGCAAAACGATCCATCGAGATCTAGATTACCTAGGCTTAAGATTTCCTACGTAACGTGCTTAGACAATGACACTCATAAAAAAACAACATTTGGGCTCATTTAACCATTAGATTGCGAAGACAGGGACATGAACTGGGCGCTTTTGTTCTGCCGGGATTAGCGCCATAATCCCACTCTAGACTTTTAACTGACGTCATTGGATCTGGGCAGATGAAATCGAGAGGGCCCATATGTTTTATTTTTTATCTTGCTTTTTTATGTCAGATAGAGCTTATTCTCACTTTTTATAGTTTAAATTTAAATTTCGCTAGTAACTGAAAATATGTCTGATGGGAGCCGGCTATACGTACGGGTTCAGATGTGCAATTGCGTCCAATATATTTGTATCTATTAAAAACCACGCCTGTACCTTTAACCGTGGTACGCTGAGGCGGTGGCATATGAGGCCAGTGTGGTCTGTCGTGGAGAGTTCAAATACCTATTTACCTAAATTCGGCCAAACTTCTGGCGATATTAGATCACTGGCTTGATATAGCGGGAAATCAGGACGGTAGACAGAGTTTATGATTGGCCAAATTTGGGTAAGGTTTCTAGTGAAACTAGTTCCGCACCCCTAACCCATCTCTCATCCGCGGTGCAAAGTTGGTAACTAGATACTGGTAATCAACACAAGCTGAATTCAGTGCAGATTGGGAAAGTCAAATTAAGAGTAACGCACTTGCACAATATAAGAGAACTTAAAAATTCATTTAAGACCTCATTAAACAGTGAATAAGCACTAATCCATTATAAGCCCGGAAAGATCCGACGGTCTTTAGATATGAGGGTCTAACCTCGATTCACATTTTCCTAAGATCCCTTAGAAGCAATATTATTTACCGTTGATGATGCGAATTTCTTCATCACTTAACAATGTATTTCTTGAAAGACGAGGCTCTTGCAAGAGCTGTCAACCATGTGATTAATTTGTAAATGCCACGTATTGTATTCGCCAATCTTTTGTTTACTCTTGTGTAACATAATTCGCACCCGGGAATTTACATTTAGAAGCGGGGGTCGTATTTTAAACATCTTGAATATTTTAGCAGAAGTAATTTCATCGCCCGCATTGCTCTTCATGACTAAAGCATTTTAAATCTAAATTTAAAATAAAATGAAACTCTTTTGGCTTTTTTCGCGCTTGTTTGTCGTATATGAATGTGTAAAATCAATATTTGCAACACAGCCTAAATGAACTAAAGTCTTTGATTTCGATTCTAGCTCTGATGCCTTTAACATTTTGAACTTTTACAAGCCTTCAATTCGGCATTGTCTACCGTTTCAGTGTCAAGGTCTTTGGCAGAATGCGCATAACTTGTCTGGAATATGGGAAACGTACATAAAATAAACATAAAGGTGTCCCGGGGGCTACTTTTCTGCGCTCTGATTGGTCGAAAATGTGGCGGGTAATTTGTTCAAATACGGCACGTGCAAAGTGCACGCAAATATTCGCGCAAAAATCAATTCATTCATTTCGCTTGGAGACCTTGAGACAGCGAAGGTCTCGAGCTAGGACGAGATTTCGCATTGAACGCCATTAGAAACTTTGTATTCTCTTTCAATACTGCTTTGTTCAGTCCATGCTTTGATCTATTTAGTAAATGGCAAGTGGAAGGTAAGGGTTCTAAAACTTCAACGATTGTTTATTTTTCGACTACAAATGATTTTGCAAACTTTCCTCTTTGGCAATCGATATCGGCGAGAATTTTCGAGTCACATTCTTTGTGTCGTCCTCGGGCAACTAATCTATCTGCGACTATTCGCGTCAAGAATGTCGAATTTCTACGTATCAGGATATCATTGTGAATCTTACATTGTGAATCTTACATGCTTGTATTATTTCTAGTGACTCTGCAGCGAAAGACCTTCGGCATTTGAGCTCAGAAGCTGTCGAAGAACCGAACACACGAAAGAGAAAGGTAAGGGATAATTCTTTCTAACTCTCGGATTTCTAGCATGGCAAAGTTTCGACCTAGTTGCTGTCCGTTTGCAGAAGGATTCTTGTTCAAGAGGAGCCATAAACAAGCGAACTAGACCAGGATTACAACAGAAGGTAAAACAATCTTTCGCTTTCCCGCCACAGAGGAAATTACTCCCGCCATTTTGAAGAGTTATTGTTCAGCATGATCGATTGATTCGCTCGAAAATGGCACTAGTTTAGCTTTTAGTGTGTTAGTTGTGGACGAAAAAGGCTTCTTCGCCTCTACATATGATGTTTGTATCGAATGTGAAAGATTGGGGACAGTATTCTCGACGTTTTATTACATCACCTCAATGTGTTATGAAAACCACCTTGGAGAAAACGTAATCTTGAAAGTCAAGGATTGTGGTTTCTAGAAAGGTTGTCTCCATGAATCAACATATTGGCGATCATAACATCTTGAAGGTGAGAAAATTGTCCGAAATGGTCTACATTCTTTGGAATCGACATTGTGATTTGTGTTTCTCTGATTACTAAGCTGGCGTGGTTGGTCTGTTTGCGCCCCCAGTCGGATGCGGGTGGCATTATTCACAAATTGTGCTAAAATCACAATTTGCTAGTTGGATCGAAGATGTGAACGATGTAGCGGGAACGGGTGGGTCTGGATGAAGTAAATATATCATTCTATGCTATTTCCATTCGATAAGTTAATTTTGTAATAATTAGCTTGCAAATCAACAAAAAATATTTTTAAGGTGTCCAATTAAACTAAGATTGAAGGGGCTTGGAAAGCTGCACTGAGTTCCACGACTTGTATACTTGGTTACTGGTTAAATGTGATAAACAGATTGTTTAATTCCTCATGTCTTGCTTAATACCAATTGTTTTACTTTTTAATTATATATTGAAATTAAATATTTCCACGTGCCTTCATTTCATCTCCAAAGTTACAGTGTATATTGGAAACCTTAGTTGCATCAGTCCAATGAAATGTATAAAAAGCTGACTGTGATTTTTTCGAATTTATTTTTTTTTATTTAATATACATGTACTATACAGCAAATTCTTGGAATTGTGTGGTTGTTTAATAATTGGACATATTATTTTTAACACTTTAACAAGGTTTATTTGTTTTACATGATAGATTGTTTATAGAGTCTTGATTACAGTGTACCTGATAAGCGATAACAGCAAATTATTTTTACTCAGAGACCACCAGTGTTTATTATTTGTTCTTTCTTTACGCTTAGAACTTCATTTATTTAAATTTTCAAGTATATTTTCAAACAAAATCCCACTGGACATTCAGGTTAACATATTCTCGGAATCGTATGTATAACGTAGTTGTGCGATAACTGATGTTATTTTTGTTTAAGACCTACAAACCAAATATTTCTGCAAAGTTTGTATAATGAGTTGAGGTTAGCTTGCATAGTTAATTCTGCTCCATGGTTAACCTCACCTTGACCTCAATGTTAACCATTAATTTAAGCACTAAAATACTGTCTGAAAATTTTGAGCAAGTGTTAAATAAACAACTTATCCACGCAATTTGTATACCATTCTTTAATGTGTGGATATCATGTCTGCCTCTGATGTTTATCTTGTATTGAAAAAAATGCTTGTTTTGGCTTTAAATATATTGAGCATTTGTGTTCGGTTGACCTCTTAAAAATGATGCCCTGCACGTGTACTTTGAATGAATGAATATTGACTGCAGGTTGACGTCTGTTAGTTAAGATCACGCTGAGTAGTATTTTTCTTGTTTTGTGATGGTGCATTGTAGTTTGTCCAAAGATGGAGAATTTTTGTATCCATATGATAAAACTGAATGTTAGATATTAATAACTCCTTTGCCAGTTCACGTAATATCTTAATTGAACTGTTCTGAAATTGCCACTTTGTAAAATCTGTCAGGCTGGGAAGAGACAGAGGTGTCGTTTTAGCTGTTGGTTTTGACTGTGCTCAGTTTGTCTAAGATTGTAATTCATTATTAGTCTGACAACATCACAGTGATTTAGCTTAATTCGTGAAATACTTAAATTACACAATTAGATATCACTAGACAATAATTCTTTTTTCTTTTGTTTAGTTTTACTCCTCAGCACTAATAATGTTTTGTTTTTGAAGTTGCTTCATGGGTTATTTAAAATCACTTTAAGCTAGTTGCCTCTAACATGGCAAGCAGCTGTAAAGCTATTTTACCAAACAAGAGTTTTAAGGTAGTCAAATATGTCAAAACAAGTAACAGTACACCTGCTTTTAGGCTGAATATCAAGAAATTTAGAGCAGGTTTTAAACTATTGAACTTAATTGTTTATTTGATTGCTGGGAGGCAAAGAAAATACATTTAGATTGATATGGTCCTAAGAAGATTTTTGTATAGAGCAAACGTGATGTACATTGAGTGCTCGTAATAACCAGTACGTCAGTTGTAGTCATGTTATGGGTGGGGAGTCTCTGATTCCTCGGAGTCTATGAACCTATTTGTGCTGAACTATATGGGTAAACTCGTAATATCTATTGGAGTATTTAACATTTTTTTTCTCCTAGCAGTATCAAAGTTATCAGCCAGTGGATAACTTACAAGGAGTTAAGGAAATTGTCATTTAGCGAGGGGATTATCATTTTCATTCAACACAATACTCATAACTGCACGTATTCCAACTTTTTTTTGGTTTTCTGCATGTAACTGCAATTGCCACATCTTCGATGTGAACATACAACTTAAAGAGAGTAAATAAAATTGTCAACTGGCAAGGGGGTTATCTTCATTCAACGCAATACTCATAACTGCAAGTATTCTATCAGTTTTTTTTTATTTTCTACGTGTGACAATTTTGACATTTTCAATCTGAGCGTACAACATTGTAGCTTTCCTTAGTGTGGTATCAATGTTTAGCCTAGTGGAGAATTTGCTGAACATTTGTATTTTGACTGAATTGCAATTAATAGCCAAATGCATGTTCCAAGCCAGTTGAAACGTGTAAATAAATTGGATCATGTGTTTTAAAGGCATCCACGGTTGAGTGTCAATCAATACCCTCGATTGATACTTGATCAGTGTTTCAGTTGACACTCAATTGGCACTCCATCGACGTCTCGGTCAACAGTCAGTTGAGAGTCGACCAAATTTTCAATCAATTCATGTGAGTCAGTCAACACTTGACCGACTGTCAACAGAGATGTTGATTGAGTGTCAATTGAGTGTCAACTGAAGCGTCAATTAAGTGTTGATCGACACTCGACTGCAGATGCCTTTCGTACACATGATCCAATAATTCAAAGAAAATAAAACAACTACGGCAAAAACAGCAAATGTGCTTTCTTGGTGGCTGTTGTTGTTCACAGCAAGCAATATTGTGGTGTGGCCACATTTACTTAAACAGTTGCTCGCAATTTGGTCCGTGTGTCAATGACCTAGTACATTTCAAACAACCATCAAGCAACCAAGTGACTTTCCTTTTAATCCTTGTCTCACATTAGAAAACCCAGATGTCTGTGCACGCACTGTGCAATGCAGAGGGAAGCATTAGTGGATTTTCAAGGATAGAAACAAGGAGTCAACGACAACAGAAGGCATTAAGAGAACATACAGCAAGCAATGCTCTTCCCGAAAAAGGGAAATCTGCTAGTTTTACTTTCAGCAATTACTTTATGTCAGTTGTAAAGAGTGTCATGCCCCTTCCTGAACTTGACTGGGCAGACCCAAATGAGGTGTGGGCGATAATGCTTCAGAAAGATAGAAAATACTACAGGGACCCATTGTACTTTAGAAGACACTCATTTCTCCAGCCAAGAATGCGGTCAATTCTTCTGGACTGGCTAACAGAGGTGGGTATCTAAAACTTTTCTTGGAAAATACCATTGTGTTTTAAAAACTAGGGGATTGTATAAGTAGTAGCTACAAGGCTTTCAGTTCAGTGGACACAATGAAAGAACATAGCTCTCTCTGATGGACCAGCAGTTGGCAATTGTGCAGCATACAATTGATTATTTGTTGGTTAAACTTCACAGTGGATCCCTAGAATGCAATGGGATCCAACCTTGACTGCCTACCATTCCTTTAAAGATGTAATTGCAATTATTTGGATTTTACTAATGAAGAGCGGCAGCCAAGAACTGTGTGGATGACAAACATAATACGGATCATGTGTACTAAAGGCATCGGTGGTCAAGTGTTGATCGATACGCTTGATCAAGCCTCGATCAACACTCAATAGATTCTCAATCAACACTCAATTGACACTCAATCAAAACTTGATCAACATCTCGGTCGAGAATTGGTTGAGAGTCGCTAATTTTCATAGACACGCAATTAAGTTCAGTCGATACTTGTACATATGAGTCGGTTGACACGCCACCAACTATCAACTGACTGACAATCAAGTGTGGATGAAATGTTGATCGAGTGGTGACCATGCTTTGATTGAGGGTATCAGTCAACACTCAACTGCAGATATCTTTAGTACACATGATCCCTTAGTACCATTCATTTGCAAAAAAAAAAGCGTAATTATGACAAAGCATCTTCCTATCTATATTAACAACCTTACAACAGGCATATTAATTTTGTACAAGCAGGCCATTTTAGTGAGATAATGTTGATAATGGAGAGGTAAAGCAACCTTTCTAAGGACTATTTTCTTTTTCTTGTTTAGGTTTGTGAAGTTTACAGATTACACAGGGAAACATACTATTTAGCACTAGACTTTGTTGATAGATATTTGTCAGTTAAACATGACATTGCCAAACAAAGACTTCAACTGGTTGGAACAACAGCATTGTTTATCGCAGCTAAAATGGAGGTAAGAAATCAAATTTCAACAACAATAGAGGGATAACTGCCTTGAAATGAATGAACTCGGTCTTGTCTTTACTCTTTACTTTGTGTATTATAATGATGGTGGTTGAGGTGTTGGGGGGGGGGAGACAGGGGTGGGGGGAGGGAGGCAGAGGGTGACTTTGTGCTATCCACCATGGCACCTTTCCTAACTCTTGTGCGTTCACTAAAACCCATCGCTCTCGAGAGCTTTGACTGGTATTCTGTTGTGAATCACTAGTTACAAGTATTTGAATTCAAGCAATTTTCGAAAAAATGCTGTCTTAAGGAAATTGTTGTGGGAATCTATAACTGGTAATCAGAGTTGAGGTTTGATTGCCTGATTTGCAGCTGCAATGCAAAAGAGTTGCTTTTCTTACTGCAAGCTACATGTAGTTGAGCTACACATATTTACCAGCTGTTTGATGTACTTTTAACCACAGGAAATTTATCCTCCCAAACTTAGTGAGTTTGCATATGTCACAGACGGAGCATGTACGGAAAATGAGATCTTAGGTGAAGAACTTCTTATGTTAAAGGTAACTTAGCAACCCAGTTGCATTTTTCTCTGAATGAAATGTTTCGATTGCATGTTTTTCTGATTTTGCACCGTCCTGACTCACAGTTTGTATACATTTATCTGCAGGGTTTAAACTGGAATTTATCACCGATCACAGCCAACTCGTGGTTAAATATTTATTTACAGTTGTCTTGCTTAGGAAGTAAAACCAGCAAAACATCAAACTTCAACATCCCCAACTACTCACAACAACAGTTTGTTCAAGTTACACAGGTATGCATTCGTGTTGTCTGTGTAGTTGCACATGCCTTTGCAGTGCTGCTTATGGCAACCACGAATACCTGTTATAGTTTGTCATTATGTGTACTGGTATCTCTCATTCAATGGGATTATGTGTACTAAAGGCATCCGCAGTCAAGAGTCCATCGATAATCTTGATCAACACTCAATCAACGTCTCAACTGATTCTCAGTCAACACTAGACCAACAATTGATTGACATCTTAATTGACACTTATCAGCAGTCGGTCAGTAGTTGGCCGAGTGTGGACTGACTATCAATTGAGTGTTGATCAAGGTGTCGATCAATTGTCGGTCAAGCGTAGACTGAGTATTCATTGGGATGTCGATTGAGTGTGGATTGAGGGTTGATTGATCAACACTTGACTGCAGATGCGTTTAGTACACATGATCCATAAAGCTGTATCAGAATTATGATAAATGGTTCCACAAATACCCAAACCCACCTCAAAAAGGTTGTCTGCAGCCTGACGGACATCTTTTCTTTTTTTGATGCCTTGCTCAATTTTAAGCACAGTACCTAGATGTGTTCTGGTGGTTTCTCTTCTGGTTTAGCCAAGGGTGATTGTTAACTGGAAAAGCAATGTTAATAACTGAGAACATGTTTCAATTTAGGCTTAAAGGATAAACATTTCCTTCTTTGATTTTGCAGCTGTTAGATCTGTGCATACTGGACGTAGGTTCTCTGCAGTTCTCATATAGCATCTTAGCAGCATCAGCTCTCTGCCACATGCTTCCTGGCATTAATGTTGATCAAGTCACAGGTAAGTAGAGAACAACAGAACTGTGTGCAAGTAACAAAGTGGGGAAGACAGAGTTTTGAGGATCCCCATAGTTAATTTACTTAGTACTGATTATGTTCCGCCTCTTCTGCAAACCTTGTGTTACAGCTGGGGCGGATCATGTGTACTAAAGGCATCCACAGTTGAGTGTGATCGATACTCAATCGACACTCCATTGACATCTTGGTTGACAGTCACCTAATTTTCCATCGATTCATATGAGTCAGTCACCACTTGGCTGACTATTGACCGGCTGTTGATCAAGTTTCAATGGAGAGTTGACGAAGTATCGATCGGGATGTCAATCAAGTATTGATCGAGATGTTGATCGAGAGTATTGATCGACACTCGACCACAGATGCCTTTAGCACACATGATCCATTGGGGCTACCTTAAGGTAGCAGTTTGCCAGCACCAGTTAACATACAGTATATAATGAATACTGCCATGTGACAAGCAGCAAGAGCTAAGTCCATCAATACAGCTTAGCTTAAGGACACCCACCAATCCAACTTTGCTTTGCAGTCAGTTCCACTCCATGTCCTGCCATGCACATGACTTGATTACGTGATGTGAATTGGTAGAGAAGATGAGCAGTATTTAAAGCCACTATTGACCTGTTTGCAACACCTTGTATACAATCAAACTTCAAACTTGAAATTTGAGAAGTTTGACAAAAGTTTGCTAATCTTTTTTATATTATGGGCTATAACTTGAAGAATGCCAGAAATGGAAAAAGAATGGGCAAATATCAAAATGGCCAAGTTTGAGGCCCCTGACTTTCACAAAATTTAGAGGATTTCTGTGGAAAAATATCTTCTTAACTTGTCAAAAATTCAAACCATCATAAAATCTCATTCTTTAAATGCTTTTTCCATTTCTGGCATTCTTTAAGTTGTAGCCCATAATTTTATGAAAAGAAGGTCATGTGATGGCCTAGCTGCAAAGGGCCTTTTGCTACGGGCTAATCTCAGGACATTGCATGGCCCACAGAGGCGGCAACCAGATGCTGATGCCCCAGTCTTTTGTAGGTCACCCTCGCAGTCTTCTCCCAGCCCTTCTCATCTGCTGTGATTGACTAAACCTGCTGTTGAGATATTCACTCACAACCCTGACCAGGGCTCCGTATTGAGTACTTGCCGCTGGAACCAGCTGAACCTGGGTTTCATGTGGGCAGGGTCTACACTTCCTAACATACATCTACATTTAGCACCATGTAAACAACACAAAGGGGCCAGTACTTCCACTCAGACCTTTGTATCCAGAATCTGATGCATTTACTTATTATGTCAGTGAACCAGTACACATTGGGAATAATAAAAAAGTCTCATTACATTCACTTCAGGTCACACCTGGGAGGAGCTTTTCCCATGTATCCAGTGGATGAAATCTTTTGCTCATGTCACCATAGAGAAGGGACCTGCAACCCTTAGAAGTTTTGAACAAGTTCCACGTGAAGACGCTCACAACATCCAAACTCATGCTGTTGACTTAAAATCCTTGGTAAGTTAAGTTTCTATTGTTGCTTAGGTTTGCAGGGACTGCATTGGGATTGTACAGGGGAAAACATATGTGCATTGTAGATATCACTAGGTATACTATTTCACAAGTGCAAGCCCTATAAATTGTTGTGGGCCAGGGTGTCGATGACGACTCCACACCAAGTTAATAATTAGTCATTCTTAAATCAGCATATTTCCTGATGATGTACTTCTGGATGAAGTATAACCAAGCAAAGATGTTGATTAAGGAGTGGGAGCGGGGGGGGGGGGGGGGGGGGACTTCTTTGTTGTTCTGTCATTATGTTGTGGGGCTACAGTGCAGGTTATTATTAAGTCCATGTAATAAATTATGATGTTAAATGAAAAAGTTGCTTTTTACTAGGAACACAACAGGAAATTATCCCAAGATAATATAGTAACTATAAAAGAAAGACATACATACTTATCAGAAACAAAATGCTCTGTTTTTATTTTAGGACAAAGCTCAAGCTCTTCAAAGCAGTTCTTGCTCTGCAGCAACAGAAAACAGGTCTACATCTCCAGTTGTAGAACCATTCAACCCTTTGACTCCACCTAGTAGTACAAAAAAACCTGCTGTGCTAATGATCGATTGAAACAAACTTAATTCAGTCAAAGACGTTTCAGCCTAGAAAACATGTCTATCTCTCCAGTGCAGCATTTGTTACACCCTTGAGGAAGGGTTCATTATTTCCCAACATGCACAATGTCTGTGTCGTGTTTCTCGGTGGTTTTTACTCGAAACTAATTAAATAATTATTCATGGCCACTGTGCCTTGTTCTTACATCGCTGTGTTAGTTTTCGTTGGGGATTATAGGAGTGACTCACTAAAGAGAGAGATGCATTTTCTTTGGCTACAAAAAATTAATCTGTTTCTTATGCACGTTTTTCGTATTAGGATCACATTGTTCTCCAGAGAAAATTAAACAATGTGAATAGGCCAATTTTGATATATTGAATTCCTAACTTGGCTCTGAGGCTTAGTGGAATGAAATAATGTGATTTCTTCTGTTTTATTCTCCCAGTCTCAGAGCAAGTTAGAATTTTTAACGTATTTAAATTGGCCTATTACAACACAGCTCGTTTTATTACCTCATCAGACATTACATTTTAAAAGTTTTGACATTGATTGTTTTTATGTTAAGAGAAGTAATTATGTAACTTTTTTTACGAAATATGTGAATACAACTAAAAGATTTTTTAGAGAAATCAAATAATGATACTTTGTTAATATTTTTGAGAAAGTCTTAAGACATGTTAAAAAGTTTTCAAACAGTCGCTTGTTCTTAAACTACTCAGAAAATCATTCATTCAAGCAGTGCACACAGAGACTATCATAGAAGTACATGTATGTAGATAGACTATTAGAAAATGGGCATTGTTACTAAGCTAAGAACATTTGCAAGTGGTTTTACTTTGAGGTGAATTTTACAGAGTGCATGACTTTGAAGGCTTTGTGAAGACAAAGCTATTGACAGTGTCATCTCACAGAAAAAAACAACTGGAACTCTTTTTGTGTGTACATTCTCAATCAAATTTCCCAAGGAAAAATGATTGCTACATAGAAAAGAAATTCTGGTACAGTGTGGTAGTGTTTTAGCCAAATGATTGCATCATGCAGTTGTCTGCAAACTATTGGCATGTCAGATACCTCCTGACAAAGTGCTACAAAATTAGTTTCTAGGTTCAAAGGAATTACTAGTCCTGAATTGTGTTTTGCATCAAACTTCTACAACATTTATTCTTTCCTCTGTTAAAAAGAGTGACATGTAGGGTAGGAATTGCCTAGAGTATACACATTACTATCATTTCACATTAATTTGCCATTACTTGTGTACATAGTCCCTTAAAGCTTGTAAATGCTTACAGAGTATAATTATGTAGGTAGGCTATTGAAATTTTTACAGAAATTATTTCAGGGAAAAAACTTAAGGAACAGCAATTTGTGAATTTTTACCAGATAAAATTCAAGTTTGTATGAAAAGTACTCAATAAAGTTTGTTAGGAAAGACTTAATGGCCTGGCTGTCATTCATCAATTAATACGTCAGGGTACACCTAAACCTTGTCTGGGACAAGTAGAAATTTGATGACACGAGGACAAGCAAATCTTTGACAAGACTTGTTTGAGGGACACGCTTATTTCTGGTCTCCTACAAATGCTAATAAAAAATATGTAAACAACTTTGCCAGCATATAAATTTATCCACTGACAGAAAAGGAAGGTTCTTACTTGACCACGAAAATGGAACCATTCACCATTTTCCAGTCATGCTTTGTTTCCATACAAATGCTTTTAGGGCTTTGTACCTTAAGAAATGGGTTGGAAAAGCACTAGGATTTTAAAGAACCAAGTCCATTCTGAATGTTTTCCAATGGACAAGTGAATCATTAACTTTTATCTCTCACGGAATTACTTTCACACTTACTTTATCACCAGTCAAAGTATAGGCCCTTTCTCAGGAGGGGAGTTACGACGCAAAAGTAATAAGATCGCCGCAAAATGTAACAACATCAACGGGAAAAGTGTTCAACGCAAAATGCAATAACTTTTCAAAGCAAAATGTACTTTTTTAACGCGTGATGTAATAACGCAAAATGTAATGCAAAGCAACACGGTCAAAGTCTTAAATGAGAGGTCTACTGTAAAAATGCTCATGGCACATGTATTCAAACAGGTTATTGGTGGGGATGGACTGAGGCTACAGAGACGGGGGGTCATCACTGAGAAATAGCACATTTTGGGAGGTGGCGCTGCAACCTGTTTTGGTAAACAAGGGTTATTTTGTAGTAAAAAATACTGAAAATGTCCCAGTCCACCCCTTCCAAAAAAAACCGAGTTTCGCTTATTTTTTTTAAACGGAGCCATTATGTATCACTGCAATTTTCGTTGAAGATTTGCTTCACGGTGGGAAGGGAGGGTTAATTTAAAAAAAAGAACAGGTAAGTACAAACGAAACAATAACACCCATTTATTAACTTCTCAATAGTGAACTCAACGATAACCTTCGTTTGTTGGCACTTCTCATTCGGGTATGTCTATTTGTGAACTCACCATTCGATCCTCTTTACAGCATTGAAACAGTTTTTGTTAACTTTTGCCCCTAATTCGCTCACTGATTTAATATTTCACCAGCCGATGACAAATATTCTCTGGAAATTACTTTTCCAACCAACATCACTTTTTTTAAAAAAAATTGAGGATAAAGCCTAGAACTGGGGAAAATGCCTCGTCTGGCCTCTTGCTAGTTACGGCCCTGCTTTTAAGAGTTGAGAGCAAAACCTGAAGACATGTTATTCAATTCACGTAATCTACGTCGGATAAACTTAACTGATTTCGAAGTATCATACATGTCATTGGAGAGCTATTACATGTTGCGTTATTACAGTTATGCGTTAGAAACTTATTACATTTTGCGTTACAATATACAATCTTTGTTTAAACAGGATATATTAATGAGCCTAAAGTGAAGGCTCATTACAAAAATGTACGTGTACCTATTATACTAATAAATATACACATTCCTAAGATATAGGATAGAAAAAATAAGTATCTAAGCTATTACAACTAAACAATCAACTAGAACCGGAGAATGCAACGACCTGGCTGAGCTTAAGTTCTTTGAGCTTGGCAACGAAATTCTTGAGATCGGGTCAGTTGCCTCCCTGACATGAGAAGGTAGATTGTCCCAGAGTCGGCATGCAATGTAAGAAAACGATTTGTGTCTGAAACTGGTATTCGTGGCCGGCTGATTGAGTCTGCTACCATTTCAACAAAGATCATAGGCACAGTTTTTCAAACCGAACATGTTACTTATATAATTAGGATAACCTTTTAACATTTTTAACGGCGTTGAATACTTTATTACATTTCGCGTCGATGTTATTACATTTTGCGTTAGTATTACATTTTCGCAATTCGGCGATTGTTATTACATTTTGCAGCGTAACAGTGATGTTTCATTACAGGATTCTTCTGTCTGGAGCTTGACTAAAGAGACATGAAAAGTAGCTGAAATCAATTTCAAAACATTTTATTATTAACAGTTATTTATAAAGTTGTAAATTGATGCCAAAGCTCTAATGTATGGGCACTTGTTTTGGAGTGTAGAGTGATTTTGCAAAAATTTATTACTTTTAATTAATTTTACATTGTTTTCACCATGTTGCCGTCGTTTCCTAAATCTTGTGTTCAGAGTTAAACATGCCAGATTCCAGTCCTCCAGCATTGTCACTTTTAGGATTGCCATATCCACCACCGCCGGGTGTCTGGACTTTAATATGGTCCTGCACATTAAAAACACACATTAAATGACTTCTGTTACAACACATGTACCTCAACAATAAAATGCCCGGCTACTGAATGCCTGGCTACAGGACTATAAGGTGTGGGTTCAAACAATTCTGGGCCAATTTGCACAGAGAGGAACGGGCAACATTCGAACGATGAACACTTAACAACGTCTGTGCATTTTTTCATGATTCATTCAGTGAGGGCCCTTCAAATCAACAGAAGAATTAGCAATTTTATGTTGTAAAAATGCTCATACTCTTTTCTCATTTGAAAAGCCTTCATTAGGTAATAACAAAATGCAGACAAATGTGAAGTCTTCATGAATGGTTTGGGAGCCTTCACAATAATAGGCAAGAGCGGAGAAGAAGATAGCCTCCTATACGCAGACGTTCTTTTGGCTCGTCATGTAATCTTCTTCTCCCCTTCCTTGTGATAAGCCCACAGAGCGCCTGCATAAAGCCAAGGAGAAGGAGGCTCAGTTGATGATCGAAATACTCGTGGCTAGTATTACAGAAATATTTTCTATTTTATTTATACAAAGTTACAAAATATTCTGAGTGCCTCACCCCAGCATTTACAGTGACAGTGGCTTTTGACCCAAGGTTAATTATTTTTCCACTGTTTTGTATCAGAAGATTAAGTCCTAGCGATCCAGGTCTTCCTCCTGTGATGTTAAACATAACTTGAAGATGAATATTAAATATATATTAAATTACGAGTCAGCTTCAACAGCTTTGTATGCATTAAGGTTCCTAAGCCTGCTAACACGAAGGAACTAAGACTGTTTTCCTATGCCACTTGTGAGGTTTATTTGTTGTCCATCACGTTATTTGTGCCTCTTCAGTTTAACAGGTTGATCTAACTACTTCTTCAGCCCAGTGGAACGTACTGATGACAATAAATATAATGACGTCTACATAATAAAACAATGAAAATTCTGAAAACAATGGTATATCTCAATGTTCAAAATGACATGCTTTACACGTATAATGATCTTAAAATGAGATCGTGGTAGGTCGCCAAAATTTATGAGAAGAAAAACTCAGAAGCATTGTGCCATTCACTGATGTACAACTGTTGATAGAGATTTGTTTTTGCGGTAATTTATGGAACAGGGGTATTCAATGGATGATATTGTCAAAGAGCATTAATGTTTGTTCAGCTGTTCTTTTTTCTTTTAACAGATCAAGGCCTGAGAGTTAGCCTTAATGTCTTTCCCATCTACAAAACAAAAACAAAAACAAAAACAATCATGAACATTTTTAGCACTTCTTGTTTACCTTGGAGTCCATAAGGTTGAAAGGCTGATCTCCTTTCACATAAAACTGACAAAACTTGTGTTCTTCTAAACAGCAGCTCCCGAATCACCCCATCCCCTCCCTTGTGAAAACCATCACCCCCAGTGCCAGGGTTGAGATGAAAGCGAAGTAGAATAACAGGATACCTGTAGAGAAGATCACAAAATACTCACTAATTAGTGACAATGACATGCTGGCTAAGCTAAAGAGCATTTTTATGGGAGCCATACTTGTATCAGGAAATGTTTGCATAAGATCATACCCCAGGGGGCTACGGTACAAAGTTCTTTATGCGGAGGCACCACCCCGAGGTACCCTTTCACATACCTACTTAAGAACAATGTAACTGCCCCGTCGTATGAATAAATCTCTAAAAAGGAAGTCTTCTTGTCATTTTCGTGTAGTGCATAATAACTGAAGTAATACAGCCATAAAGTGGGTCTGTTCGAAATATTTTAATTTGAGGCCCTTTTTAATTCCTAAATAACAGACTTCCCTACCCTTTCATATACCTCAACTTGTGAAATCCCTATCCTTTTATATAACTGAAGCCTGAAAAAGGTATCCCTTTCAGGCGGGGCCTCCCCGTGTAGGCTATCATTATAGGACCTTATAGAGAGTACTCCCACGATCATATTAACTGATTTGCCAGGATGCTGTTTGAGAACGCCAACATGGCACCTGCAGAGATCAGTTATTGCCAATTCTGGCTGAAGGTATCGCTTGAGTTATTCATTGAGAGTTTGATGTTATGTTTGCCAGATGCATACACACCTTCGTTCTATAATCTCTGGGTCTGTTATCCGAGTGTTTGTCATGTGGCTGTGGACACCGCTGCGTCCCTCCCATGTGGGACCCTAAACATAAAACAAATGTCAATGTTTTAAGGTTGAATGGGAGTATCATGGTAAACACCTACAACTACAACTGTGGTAAAAAAACACCCACACCTTCAGTATTTTGCTCAGTGGTAACAAGGTTAGTTAAAGAACCACACTGTTATCACCAAACTACTAGGAAATTAACGTGATTACTCTTGCCTTTAAATATTTTTGTACAGTCGACTCCCGATAACTCGAATCCTCGCGCTAACTCGAACCAAAATCGATTTCCCCTGGATTTCCGTCATACGTTTACTGTAATTTTACCCCCGATAACTCGAACCCTCGATAACTCGAACCTCCCGCTAACTCGAAGCAATTTTCGTTTCCCTTCAGGTCATTTTCTATATAATTTTACCCTCGATAACTCGAACCATGTCTGTCAATACGTGACTAGTCAAAACAAACAGTGAACAGTAGTCCAAAACATTAAATTTAAGTTCCGATTATACAGCAATTTAGAGATGTATTGTTTTATTTTCACTCAAATTCTCTATTCTGTAATTTAAATTTGATTAAAACGTACACTGCATGAATAGAAAAACATTAAACAACGTTTTTTTCCTCATTTCCAGTCATTTGTTCCCAATTCTCGATAATTCGAACTCCTGATATCGGGAGTAGACTGTAATTATTGTTTGTCAAACCAAAAGGTTCATTATATACGACCAAATGGAAATACCAGCTGGGAAAATGTTTGGCTCAAGGTCATGGTTTACAGTTTCTAGATGGAGTGCAATTGTTTTCTGAAGTCATTAAATGGTCCAAACAAGAAAATGGTACCTCCTTCTCGCCACCTCCATTTGAAATACTGGTTGGTTTAGAGCTAAGCTGTTATCCTCAAGGCGCAAATAAGTCGTCAAAAAATACTAACTTCACACTGTTATTTACCAAGTATTATTTATATACACAAAAACTACTTAAAAGGGAAATAAACTTGAAAGAATTCATTAGAAAGCTCACTTCTAAACTTCAAATTGAAAAGTGATCTCAAGTTGCTTAGAATGCTGCTCTATGGCCTCCTCCCACTCTTGCCCCTCTTTAAATCAACGCAGGAGGTGTTATGATATGCGGTAAACAAACTAGAGCATCCTTTCTTTTTCGTTGTTTTGTTCTGTTTTGTGTTGCCCATATTAAGAATATATTAAGGAATAAGTGAAATAATACAATACAGCTAGAGAAATCATATATTCAAAATACGGTTTAAGTTGATTATAACTACCGTTGTCGGCTTAAGTGCAAGAAATTAGATAAGTAGCATATTTTATAATTGTAAACACCGTTTATCTGTATTGTTTACTAGGGCAACTGTATTGTAATTAGTGTAAGTGTAGGTTACTGTAATTCAATCATTGTAAGTAGAGTTAGTTGTTTTTTTTTTTTTGTTTAGTGTATCTTTGTATGATAGTGAAGAATGATCATCGCAGTTAATTTTCCAATTTAAGCAACTGGAAAGAAGAAGCCTGAAAAAAATCAGGGCTTCAACGGGATTCCAACCCGTGACCTCCGCGATACCGGTGCGATGCTCTACCAACTGAGCTATGAAGCCACACATTGGGAGTGAGGTCAATTAATTGAGTTCATGTCTTCCCGTGAGGAGTGAAATGATGTAAAGTTTATATGAAATATTTCATATATGAATTGCGGTTATAGATGAAAGTGAAGAATGATCATCGCAGTTAATTTTCCGGCTTCTTCTTTCCAGTTGCTTAAATTGGAAAATTAACTGCGATGATCATTCTTCACTTTCATCTATAACCGCAGTTCATATATGAAATATTTCATATAAACTTTACATCATTTCACTCCTCACGGGAAGACATGAACTCAATTAATTGACCTCGCTCCCAATGTGTGGCTTCATAGCTCAGTTGGTAGAGCATCGCACCGGTATCGCGGAGGTCACGGGTTGGAATCCCGTTGAAGCCCTGATTTTTTTTTCAGGCTTCTTCTTTCCAGTTGCTTAAATTGGAAAATTAACTGCGATGATCATTCTTCACTTTCATCTATAACCGCAGTTCATATATGAAATATTTCATATAAACTTTACATCTTTTTTTGTATCTTTGTATGTTGTTACCATTCCAATAAAATTAAGAAAAATCTAGTTGGAGTGCAGCAAGACGTGCGCTAAGCACTAGGAGCAGAGCTAAATATTTGTGATATATGGCCGTACTTACTGCTCCTGATCCCCCAGCAACTGTCTCGTAATAACCACAACCTTCATCACCGAATGTGATGTTGTTCATACACCCCTACAATAGAAAATACAGTTGAGACTCACCATCTTGGTGTAACGCTTGGACAGAGAAAAATGTTCCGACTCGTGGATTTGGGTATTCACTGTTGAACATTTTAGTAATATTGCCTGTCCTGGCAAAAAAACTATGACTATCCTTAAGAATGTATGAGATCTTTAGAGATCTGACCAAGATCTGGGAAGTATTCATTAAGGATCTTTGTTAGACTGCTAAGCAATGATTAAAGCAAAGATCTTCAAATGATCTGTGACGATTCGCCACAATGTTTGAGAAAATCCTTAATTCTTTTGGCAAGATCCATGAAGACCCTTGAAGATCCTGAGCAAGAACTTTAAAGATCCTTGCCATAAAATAGCCACAAAGATCTTTGGAGATCCCTGAAGATCCTGCAAAGATTTTGTTAACCAGGGAGACTGCTTGGATAATGTTAATGTTTAATAAATATCAAGCTTAAACTCATAAAGCAGCTTATTTTGCGCACCTGAGAGGCAGCACAGACACCAAAAGCCTTCAGAACAACATCTACAATCCTCTGAGTGGTCAGCACACTCCCGCCAACAACTGCTGCAGAAGGTGATGGATCCAGCAGACTTCCATGAGGAATATGAAGTTTCACTGGCACTAGACAACCCTGAGGAGATATCGATCAAGACACTGCAACTACTGGAGAACACATTTTCATGTTAAATTAAATTTGTTAAAATCACTGGTTCCAGCTGATGTTTTATTATACCTGATTGAGGGGAATATCGTACTTGACCATGCTCCGCAGGCAGTATATAAGAGCTGAGAGAGCAACAGCACGAGGTGCATTACAGTTACCATAGGACTCATATCCAGTTCCAGCAAAATCAAATACTGCACTACCCTGCAAACAAAAACGTAGATCGATAAGTAGGTTATTTTGATATGGATGACAATGGCTACAATAATGTGACTTATTTCTTTTATTTTAACAAACTGAACCGAAGTAGGTTGCAAGCTGCTTTGCAACTTCATTTGATCTGGCTACTGTAAAATCTACAACCTTTCTTCTGTTAACCTCTGTCGGCAAGTGACAGCTGCTAATATTGATTGAACTTGATGGCGATGTCATTGTTAACAATGGTCGAAAGTTGTCGAAGAGCGTTTTTTTCTGCATGGCCCAGTCGCTAAGTACGACTGGTATTTGCTATTTGCAATTTGTTGTGCTCTCTTTCTATCTGAAAATATTAAACCTGAAATAAGTTTCTTTTCTCTTATATACGAAAATTCAATGATTGATAAAGATTGATGTTGTTGGTGTCTTTGTAAAGGTGATGGTGCAACAGTGACTGGACATACATAAATAATTTTGTTAAAATTTGACCACAAACAAGACTGTAACCATGCTCTGGTTGGGGAGTCTTGTACTTCTTTACTAAGTGAATACCTTGAAGTCTTGAAATGGTTTACCTTTTTTTCATCGATGGAGACTGTGAGATTGATTGGCGTTCCATCGTCCATATGGTCTACAGCTTGTAACACTGACTTTCCTGTCCGTTCCTGTGAGGATGATAGAGGACATAATACAAGAAAGGGGTTCACAACAACTATATTCACTTGAAACATTTGAAAAATTAATAATGGGGAGAAATTTAAACTTCATTTTGTAATAAACAATAAATTATGTCAATGTATCTACACAACTAGTCCCAGATACCACCCAGATACCGATTGGGTGCTCTAACCACTGAGTTACAGAGGGACTCTAGATGAGCAAAGCCATTTTACTAGGTTCATATGTGACACGCCAAGAGAATCACTATCGATAATAGATAAGAATCATAGTCATTCAAACTGAAATCCAAAACTGAAGAACTGATGCATTTCTTTAAACCAATAGAAAGCAGCTTCGCTAGAAGGAGACAACAAAATTCATACCTTTGTTTTGAGGGCAATTTCTGTTAACATTTCTCTAACGGCCAACTCTGCATTTTGCTGAAGGACATAATTTCAATAGGATATCATCAGTTTCATTTAATACTGTCATGTATTGTGCAGTCAACTCATGGAGGTTAAAGGAAAACTCTTTTTTACCTGAATGTATTCCATGTAAGCTTGCACAACAGGGAGACTATACTCATCAATCAATGCATTTATGAGGTTGATTCCCTGGATAATAATATTAGAATCATGAATTTAAATATAATGGTCAGAGTTCGGCAAGGTACACATGAACCATTGAAAGTGCCACCTAACCCGTGTTACATGATTGTTGCCATCTGCTTCTATGTTGGTAAGAACTTGGATTTCATCAAGAGTATAAATATACATGAGAAAAGAGGTTTCAGGAAACCTACTCTTCAGTGCATTGCAATAAAAAGCTAGCAAAAGTAGAATGATTGGGGTAGTCACTACTTACAAACAATATTAATAACTCCTTAATAAAACTTATCAATACAAAACAGCAGGTTTATAGCAATATAAAATTAGGTATTACATTAATTCGCTTTTTCATAGTTCCTCTTTATCATACCTCTGACAACACTTACCTTATGATTGGCAGCCACCTGTGCCTTTAGATCTGAGATGTTGTCCTGCACATTACGACTTCCACTACAGCCAGGGTTCTTAGCAGGCTCCAGGAGCATTTCTTTAAGAGCTAATAAACAACAATACATAATTTAGTTTAAACAACACAAGGATAAAATAGCAATTGACAACAATTTACAAGTGTTTTCACATGACTTATGGATCTTACCTCCTTCTTGAAAGATTCCATTATCTACTAGTTTAAAAGACATAAAGACAGCTCCCTCGTCAAAGATGCTATGAGAATTTGGTGGCATTGAACCTGAAACACAAAACAAATCCTGTACTAAATATTAATACAAAATATACTATAGGGCATACCCTGATGAAAATCCACTAGGAACTTTAAAGATATACATAAAGATCTTTGAAGATCCTTGCAGCAATCTTAACACGATCATCCTCTTTCAAAGACTTAAAGTTCGAGAGTCGTTGAAAGATCCCTGTCTTTAAGGATCAAAGATTTTGTTAGCTTTTTCACCAGGGTAATGAGAGTGTGGTGATAGAAAGCTTGTAGGAAAACGTGACCTGGGAGTCCTGGAAAAGTGATATATGCCATTAGTGCTGTCTCCTTAACCCTAGTATTTCCATAGTAAACAAATATGTAACTTTCAGTAACAGTAGAGCAACTTTCATCTTTTACTAGGATCATGAACTGATATACCAGAAACGTCAAGACTCTGACCAGATAACTTACATAATCTTTGCAACAAAAGCATTGTGGACTGCTGTCAAACTAACACTCAGAAATAATTTTAAGGTAATTTACCAGGTGCTACTCCTCCAACATCTGCATGATGACCTCGACTTGCCACAAAAAAGACAGGTTTTGGTTGGCCAGGATAGAATACCTAATTAAAAACAAAATCATTGGTCACATTGGTTTCTGTCAATTAGTTTATTTCTAGGTTTAATAATTATTGCTAAGTAACCAATTTAATTAATTAATTTAATCCAATCTATTTCTTGTCTGTACTGTGACTTACTTACTTCCTTCATCCTCAGGACATGTGTGAATGTATTAGCAGAACACCTTGAGAGCGGTAGTCAGGGATAGCACACAGTGGAAACAGAATGTTACCAGCTTATGCGTCTACTGGCACAAAGAACAGTGATGATGATCATGATGGCAGTATAAGAAGAATATCTGATTTACTTTTAGGAAATGAAGGGTTAGGTTAAAGGTCCTTGACAACTTACTGGGGTGATAACTGTCAGATCAGGAAGATGTGTCCCTCCGGCACTTGGGTGGTTACTAAGTAGGACATCACCTTCTTTCAAGCTGTCACTTAGCTCTTCAATCTGCAAACAGAACTTGTCGTCAGGATTCACTTAAATTTAATGAACTAAATCTAGGAGTCAACCAGAACTGTTGCATGTGACAAGCAGGTTAGTAACGTACCTGATATTTCACTGTTTCTTGCATTGATCCAAGATGCATAGGCACATGAGGACCATTAGCCACGAGGCCACCACCAGGGCCAAACATGGCACAGGAGAAATCAAGCCTTTCCTTAACAAAAACACAGTTATACAGCACATGCATCTTACCGAAAGGGTAACTGCAACCAAATATTATTTCAGGCTGGATCAGAGCTTTCTACAATATGCAATAGGACACAAGCCACTTGTCCAGTGTTAGAAAAATGAGGAGTTACATTAAGATAAATATCAAGCTGATAAGCGATACCCTGTGCCCTCAGTACATCAAATCAGGGAGAAATGGGCACTATATTTTGACGAAGAAGGTAATGGTTCCACTTTTGAATAGCCTACAGGAAACTTAATGAACAAGGGCTTTTCTGCCTTTCAGCTCATGCAATGCACCGACAACCTTTCAGAGTCCTGAGAAAAGTTTTAAGGAGCAGTTCTTTTATTTTATTTTATTTTATTTTATTTTGCATGCTGGACATGGCCCATGACTGTTTGACCGTGGCAAGTGTATTGCTAGTAATGACAAGCCTTCTAATTTGTAAATATACCGTCCTATTTTACCAAGGTATATTTTTCAACGATATAAAGTGAATGTGAGTATAAGAGAAACTTGTCTAATAAAACTCATGTGATGGCACAACTTGATTACAAAGGGTTTGCAATGGAATATAAATCAGTGGATCTTCTTCCACAATCGCAAGCTACAGAAATGAGCATGAAGTGACACAGTATGGCACATTTTTGTTGGCAAGGCCAAGGGCTTACGCATATTGATGGACTAATTAAGTTACTTATCTTGCCAATGGGTAATAAAAGGCAAAACTGTCTTTCAGTAAACAAGTTAAAAGTTATGTCAGCAATGACTTAATATGCATATACCTTGATATTAGTAGAAATTGATGTCCTTTGAAGAACTCTATAGAAGGAGATAAATAACAAAAGTACATACTCAGTAAGACTAGAGTGTTTTCATTGTTCACCATCCTACTAATGAAATCAATAACTACACATTGGTATGTACCTTCCCATTTGGTCTGTTATGCTCATGAAACGATGAGAAAATATAGAAAGCTGCAGATTTAAGAAAAATAAATCAATGATCTTCATATAAAGCAAGGTAAACCATTCAAATACTTATAAATAAAACAAATAGGCACATGTTTGGTATGAGAGGAAATGTACTAAATTTTGTCAATCTAAGCTCCTCACTCACTTGTATGGCATCTAGGTCTGTGGTAACTTGTTTTTTCCCTTTGTTTTTACCAATCTGCAAGACATTTGGCACCGTTAACATGAGACACTGAGAGGCAAAAGAAACTTGCCATTAAATTTAAAACTAAGTAAAGAAGTGAAAGATCATTTGGGAATCAACTAACCTCAATTCTAATATCCCCAGATGTTGTAATATATGCTGTACATTGTGGTTCCACGAGGATGGTACTGTGAATAAATTAACAGTCATAAATAATGACTATTGTGCCCCAAGTGAATATCTTCAAAACAGAATACCAAGTTCCATCTTTAAGCTTCATATATTTGAAGAGTAAAAGAATAGATGCAGGAAAAAATATTATAGAGTACCAACAATATAATGTAGTAAGAATACCTGTTTTGATCTATGATAATGGCAGGTCCCTCTATGGAATGCCCTGCAGCTAGATCATTCAGCAAATACACTCTGGTATCAAGAAAACCACCATCAAAGAAACACTTGGTGATCTAAATTCAAAACGGACTGCAGTCAACATAACCTCTACCTTTCTGGACAAGCACCTCTAACAGTTATTTAGAGATAACACAAGGAGTCTTTCACTTTACTGCTGCTTTTGAAAATCATCTTGCATGCTCACTTTTTTAATTGGAGGTAGAGCACTTGAATGAGTTGTTTTATGAATGACTGATGTTCTGGAATGTCCACATCCTCGTACTCGGATGTCATCAACCATAATGTCACGGTTGGGTATGGTGAAGCCAAACTCTTGCAAGTACCTTGCATTGAGAAGAAAATAGAAATGAAACACAGCACCAGTGACAATAGAGAAATTACAATTGGAAAAACTAAGCTTTATACAACAAAGGTTCTAAAGGAAAAGAGTGCCCTTAGCCTAGGCATGTATCAGGGTCAACTCCAGTTTCCGCTATGTTAGGGTGCCTACGATGGAAGTAATGCATCTCTTTCTATTACCATCTGCCATCTGATGTTAGCCTATCACAATGATAATACCCAGCAGGTTGTTTGGTTGTTGTAACCCGATTTTGTCAGATGGACCCAGCCGTTTGCTAGTATCCATTCTACACCTCTGGACCTGCACAGAGAGTGACACTGTCTTGCCTACATATGTATACGTAATGGAAGGATATAATGCGTAGGCTCAAACTTCTATATTGATCATCATATGCGACACTTTTGACATTGACTATACTAACGGCCGTATGCAGGTCACACAGTATGTTACATAATTATAAACGTAGCAAGTTCTCTAGCTCCATACGTTCCCTGTTGTCTACAAGGTTACAGCATCCGACCAGTGGGCAGCAGGTCATATGTTTGACTCCCCTTATTGTTACTTAGCAATTTACATGAAGTGTCAAGCCACTTTGCTTGCCACAGTCAGGAAAAAATTAGGAGCGCAAATTAAAGCACCAAATCGAAGAAAGCTGAACAGAGTTAAATTGTAATAACTTCAATTTCACACCAGTGTCATTTTGAAGCTAATCATAAATGTCTGCTCTGTAAAACAGGGTTCGTGCACTTTTTTGAAATAAAAATTAAAGGACTTTTCAAGGCCAAGCTAATTTTTAAAAAATGCCATCCACTAAAGAAGTGCAGTAGAAACCCGCATGTAAGAACCTAGGGATTTAAGAACCTTCAGATAGAAATTTGTTTTTTTAACACCCCAAAATATTAGAACCTGTTTAGTCAAACAAATTCCAACAGGTTCTTATATGTGGGGTTTAACTATTTAATTTACATATATTTTTACCAAAAACCAAAAAGGTGATCGAGAGTTTAGAAAATTGAATTGTATATATAATATATATCTAATTTTTTTGCAATTTCTATCAATTCAATTTTTTTCTGTTACAGCAGTATTTCCATATTGACAGTTCTTGATGGAAAGATACATTTTATATACAGTACTGTATCATTGATCAATTAATGTTGTTGGACTTTTGGCAACATGCCGTGGGTACATTAATAAATATTTATAATGAAGAACAGACCAGATTTTATACTATTTTCTGATAATCAACAACAATGTCTACTCTGTAGAAATTAAGAACCTAATTAAGAATCTACTTAGCCTAAACTGTCAATAAGTACCCCATAATACAAGAACTGTTTTGCCAAACTCTGAAAAAAGTAGGTTCTTACACGCGGGTTTTTACTGTATCACTCTTTTGATGTGACCCTAGATGTTCAGATTAAAGAGATATCTCCCAGATTTGATCAAGCGTAAGTCTTTTTTAGTTTATACACAATTTGGGCAATTTTTTTTCAAGCTCTTTGGCAGCTGCTTGTCCCTTCTACTCTCCAATTTCAAGGTTTTCAAGAAACAAATGTACTCTCCACAGACTTTCATCGCCTTAGATTGCGATTATCAAACTCAAGGCCTTTCGCGTTTAAGGTGAATGCAAAGCCCTCTTTTAGGAGAAAATGAAGAAACAAAACAAGCAATTAATACTAATACACTTTTTATCAATTACCTGTCTGTAAACACTTTTCCAAAGTCACCAAAAAAAGCACTCTCTCGCGGCTGTCAAGCAATGAAATCAGTACATAGTTTAAGAGGAATGGTTTTAGAATTTCCTGGCCCCAGCACGGTAGGAGCAAAATGAAACATACCACACAAAGAACATTAGAATAAATGTAATTAGACAATCTGCGTGAACAGTTTCGGCAAGAGACATGGTTATTTTGGAAAAAGACAAGATGGTTGCTTGGTGGTGTTCACGACAAGTAGATTACCATCAAAAACAACTAAAGAAATGCCAGTAAAGTGCATATTTGCTATCTCTAGAAATTACCTTCTCTGTTTTGTAAGGAGATACATTGCATATCAAAGCGCAGTCAGTTCCATCATATCTCATGTGCAGGAATACTTCAGTAGATATTTGAGTTCTGAGAGGCAAGAAGTTCACAATTACGAAGATCACATTCACTAGAAAAGCTTCAATGAAGACAGACCGACTGTAATAGATCCCATAGATTGGGAGACAATTTTGTCATTCTAAGCTGTCATGTTTATTCCTTACAATATTACCGTTAATGTCCCTGTTCTTTACTTCTCAACAAAGCTCACTGAGTATAGCAAGCCACAGACGAAAGATGCGTTTACACTGAATTATAATGCTTTTATCGTTAGACATGTCTAATTGGTGTAACCAATAAAAAGGCGCCATGATGCAGATGAAGCTGTGATAAGACTACAAAACTAGACAATCTTTTGCAACACTTGACATCATAAAGCATTCAAGGATCTCACCCGATCTCTGCAGGTGCTAAGCATACTTTGACAGCATTGTAACATAGTTGAATACAATAACTAACTGTTTCCAAGGTTCGCACATTGCACTTCTTTAACGGCGTTTTGCTGCTTGTGCTGTAAAATTCCCTCAATAGATATCTAGAGGGTTTCCTCACTGACCAATAAAAGTATCAGAAACTCACTCATCAAAGCCTTGCGTTTTGAGCTCCTTTTTGCACTGTTGAGTAAGGAGACCAATTCTTTCTTCTAGGTATTGGTACGAATCTACAATAACAAGGTATTGTACAAAAACTCTTTAAGCAAAGTCCAGAAGCAACAAAATTACTTTAGACAACTTTTGAACATTTTTGGTATTCACTGTGGGTTTACAGTTTGATTATGAAAAGCAGTCAGGCATTCCCTCATTACCATCTGACTGAAAACATATGCCAGGTAAGGTCTGCTGGCAAGAAATCGATCCTGATCTTTTGGCCTGCTTTTGTTTACAATCAGTGCATTTTTGAAAAGATCCAAAGATTAATCGAAACTTGAAAGCTAGCCATTATAATTATAAATTATATTATTAGTCTATTACAATAATGTTCTTACCGTCTGTTGCGTCTATCAGGGCTATTACATCTCATCCTTGGAGACATTTGGGCAGTCACTGGGCCGGTGGCGAGGGAAAGTCGAAACTACAGGAGGAGAATTCAGTGCAGAACAGTTTGAGAGAATGTCAAGGGCTCCCCCTCAATCATTTTGATTATCCCTTAACCCCACGGACTGCCCCTGGGTCTCCGAGGATGATTGTATTAGAGGATGCTGCAACACCTGTTGGTGATGTAGCTGATAAAATAACAATTAGGCACCTTTGCTATAATCACAGGAACACGGCTCTTGAGCTTCATGCACAACATCTGCCAGGGCCAATCCAAAAGCAGAAAGGATTCCTGAATGGCTACCAAACAATAAGAAGGTTGTTTTATTCTCCACACTTAACAAAATTGAGGTAAAAAGTTACAAACTGCTTAACTACATACAAAAGCTATGTTTAATTACCGATGAATAAACACGGTTGACATTCCTAATGACTGAGCAATAGAACATGCATGCTGACCACCTGCACCACCAAAACATGCAAGAACATGTCGAGCAGTGTTGTGTCCTCTGGCCTGCGTCAAAGCTCTAATGGGTCGGCACATTGTCTCGTTAGCAACTGTAACAAAGCCCATGGCCACTTCTTCAACACTCAGTGCATCTTTTCTGTTTTCATTGCTTTGAGTGGCCAAAAATTCATTGATCTAAAAATAAATGTACGTTAGAACAAATTCAATAAGTATTTAAAAAGTGATCAGAAATAATTTTTTGTCTACAGAAAGATTAAAGAATATTTCCCTAAAATACACTTAAAACACTTACCATTTGTCTCATCACAATGATAAATTCATTTGATTAATAAATAATAAGAGATTCTTTAAACTCAAAACAACGAAAGCAAAAAAAAAAGGTACAAAGCAATTTGACTACATATTGATGAAAACATAATAGATAAGTGAATAAAGATGTATTTCACCTCTTTTGTGAGTTTCCGAAAAGCCTCTAACGTTCCTAGTTTGTCCAGTGGAAGATTCTCGCCTTGCCCAAAAATCTTGGGGAAGAATCTAAAAAGAATTGATATTTTTACTACTAACATTGCTTTACAAGTCTTCTTACTCTACATCTACACTGCAAATATTCCCTGTATAAGAGCAAATAAATGGTTAGTTGCTGTTGTTGTATACATTTAGATTAATCTTGAACTTACTCTGGAAGTATACGCCCAAGAACCAAGTTTGCATCTGTAACTGCAAGGGGACCCCCTGCAAAGAGTAATTAATTTGTTATATTATCGACATTATCAAGGGACAAAATGGTGCTATGGTAGAATCACTGAATAGTGGGTTCTGCCTTAAAGAACCTGTAGTTTGCACCCCAAAAATATCCATTTTGATGACACCATACAACAGCGATCCATGAAGTGTCTCTGATGTGTCACTAGGTGGCTGTGATTTCCTCCACGCAAGTAACTACCAGTCATAGGAACCTCAAGTTATTCTTCACAAATGGACAACTGAATGAATGAATGAATGAATGAATGAATGAATGAATGAATGAGTGAATGGATGGATGGAGGGAGGGATGGATGGATGGATGGATGAATGAATGACCGAATGACTAACTGAATGAATGAATGAATGGATGGATGGGTGGATGGATGGATGAAGGAAGGAAGGAAGGAAAGAAGGAAGGAAGGGAGGAAGAAAGAAAGGGAAAAAATAAGTCTTTCCTCGATAATAAGAAACTTCAGCTTGAATCTCAGATGTCCGTGAAAGCATGGGATTAAATGAGCACATAACATTTCTGTTAACCTGCTTTGTCAAATAAAGTTGCATGTGTGTATGAATGTAAACAAATAGCGTGTTCTGTCAAGATTGATCTGATTGACAGATGAAGGATGTTAATGTCTAATGAGAAACTCTACTTTGTGTAATAAGAATGGGATTTATAAGCACCCTTCTTGGCATTATATAAATGTAGCAAACACAGTTTATGTGTCATTTTGACAAACTATTTGGCTAAATAAATAATTCTTCACCTTTCCGATAACACACAGGTCCTGGATGGGCACCAGCTGACTCAGGTCCTACAACAAACAGCCCCGCCCTGAAAAACAGGCGTGATCCACCACCTGCTGCCACAGTGTTGATGTCCAACTGTTTGTCAGTAACAATTCTTTCAGTATAAAATTGATAGCTAAGCATATTGTTGAATAACACTCTCTAATGAATTCAAGACATATCTGTTATAGAACTAGTGTGAGGACCATAATGGGGAAAATATTGATCGAGTTTTTATTTTTTGCAATTTATGACGGAGTCGGCTCATTCCGTTAACTTCCTCAACACGGACCAGACCAGCTAGTTCAATTACGTATGTATTGACGTATGTACTGTCATAATGGTACTCTGAGAATTCTGCTTATAAACAAATGCATAAATCCTCAGTAAGCAATGCCAAAGTTAAGCATATATTTGAATTTTTCAGCCGGCTTTTATGAAAGTGTATTGAAATTATCCTCCAGACATAAAGGAATATAAATTGCTACCAATTTTCCATAATTATAATCAATTTGATTATGATGATCATTCTCAGTGAGTCAGAATGGAAATGAAAAGTCAGAGAACAGCTAATGGTGGATACAATTACTTTTTACAATGCACATGCAGGTACATCTATTGTGTTATTTCCATTTGCCCAAGTTTGGGTTTCTTAGCAAAAGACCCAACCTCAAAGTCAATTGCACAGGATAAAGGATTTGGGCCTCCTTCTTGCTACACCAACAATGTCGACCATCCAAACAATATATTACAATCATGTACCTGAGGAGCTTGTATAGTTATTCCAGCTGTTGTTGTCTCAAAGACTTGTTCATATTGACCAGCAAAGCGAGACACATCAGTCGAAGTTCCTAATTATATGTACAAAATAGCCCTCGTCATTACATCATATCAATATATATAGTCAAGGGATAGATAGTTGGCTACCACTTTGGTCATTGGTCTTTTCATCAAAATCTGAGGAAGTCTTGAATCCTGTTGGTAAGTAACTCAAACTCTCTCCATTTACACTACATACCACCCATGTCAAATCCAATAACAGGCTGTTCCGTCTCTGCATGGTACGTTGTCATGGCATAACCAACCTGCAATCAGTGACAACTAATAAGATATTTCATGGTGATGGTGGTGATGACGATGGCAATGTTGATGATGATGATGATGGGGTAAGAGGAGGATCATGACAGTGATGGATCAGAGGTAATAACTGTGGTACTATTAATGGTGAGCATCATAATGGGAATGACGATGATTGTTACAATGATGATGACAATGACAGTGACGATGAGGGTGAGAATCATCATCATATTAATGATGATGAAAAGGATGGAGATCATTCTAATAAAGGCATTCAGCTGTCAGGTATAAAACAGGTACAAAATATTTAGATTTAAAACACCTACCACTCCTCCTGCTGGGCCAGAGAGAATGGCATGAGATCCAGAAAACCTAAAGAGAGAAATACACATCGACGGTCAGATCTCCAGAGTATACACAATGATGTGCACTGAAACACAGTCAAATCTGTTACGGATAACCACATATTACATTAAAAAACAACAAAGGTGAGTTCTCAAGCCGTTACTTTTCCCAGCAGCCCTACAAGCAAGTCTGTTGATTACTAGTACACAAAATAATCCTAAGTACCTACTTTGACACAGGTGTAAGTCCACCATTTGACTGCATGAAAAGAACTTTGTCCTATACAAATAACAGGCAAAATAGAAATTAGAACCATAGCTTCACAGCAACTGTCCACGGTAAACAAAGAATGTCATTGATTAGAATAAAACTTATATCAAATAAGAGGTCTAGTTTTGTGAAAATAAATTATTCGTGATTTCGGGAAAATGTGCTGCACTATGGTCTCTGAATCATTTCGATTTGTTACAGTTAAAGATAATTATTAATTACCTCAATTCCACTCTTGAAACCAGACATGAATCCAGTTACATATCTCTTGATACATGGTGTTAAATAAGCATCAGCACAAGCTTGAACAGAACAAAAAAACTGTCTATTATATTAAACATCCTATCTCTAATAGGCCTCACAGCACCTCTGCAAGGCCTGGGCTGTGTCCAAAGATCCAGGGCATTACATTATCTGGGATGGGACAAAGTAAACTTGGTGTAACAAAAAGTTTCAGGAATCTCAGAATCATCTTCGGGGACCCAGAGCAGATAGTCAGGTCAGGAGGAAATTGCACAGTCAAAAGTGGTGGGAATAAAACTTTTGTCTGCATTGCTTTTGACTGTTTGACTTCCTCCTGTCAATTTTTGCTGGGGTTTTACCTTGTCTTGTCTTACCTTGTCTTACAAACCTTCAGGAAAATGAGCAACATCTTGGGGAAGAGGAGAACCAAACAGTAGTGACAGGAAATGAAACATGCATGGAGGTAGAGGTGAAGAAATGCTGAAAAGTCGGGAAGAAGACTGAGGCCAGACAGAAGGTGAGAGAGGTGTTGAATCGCAGCAGAATGAGGGCCAAGAAAGCAGAAGCCCAGATCAAATACTGTTAAGCCAACAAGGAGGTTATACAAAGCATCAGAAAAGACCGAAGGAACTTCCTGGATGACCTCAGACAGGCAGAGGAAGCAACAGGCAAGGACGATTTGAAAGAACTTTATTTCATCAGAAGAACACAGGAAAGTGTTACAAAGATCACAGACAGACTTGTCAGAGCCAATAGCAGAGGTGCTCACCGATCAAGAGGAACAGTGAACAAGGTGGGCAGAGCACTTAAGGGAGCTGCTCAGCCGACCTCTGCCAAATGAGATAGCAGACACAGAACCAGCCGACACACCTCTCAAACCTCTGCAGGTCAATGAGAACAGGCCAGTTAAAGCAAGGATTAAGAGAGCTATCAGATATCTGAAGAATGGAAGACCAGCTGGCCGTGATGGTATGCCATCAAGGCCGATTTGACCAGCTCGACCAAGGTGCTGCATGAACTGTTTGGGAAGATCTGGGAGACATTAAGAGATGTCATGACTGGAAAGAAGGCTGCCTGATCAAGTCTCTGAAGAAGGCAGATCTGAATGAATGCAAGACCTGGAGAGGCATCACGCTGCTATAGACTGCTGAAAAAGTTATGAATGGGACAGTCCTGCAAAGACCGAGAGTAGAGCTGGATAAAAGGTACCGTACCGTACCGTAAAAGCTCCCGCTGTGGACCTTTTGTGGCTGAACACCATAAGAGATACCAAAATGTACTGCTCTTTTAACCCATAAAAGGTATGAATAATGAGGCAGTTGCCAAGAGTAGAAAGATGAAAGTTGCACAAGAGTTTTGTCGACTCTCATGCAGCCAGTTTAGGCCAACAAAAGAGACATCTTTGGGCAGGTTCAAACGTGACGAGAGTGCACGACAGCTGATGAGAGTTAGAGCATTCTCATTTTGTTTGGCCTGGACTTGATATCCAGGGAGGTTTTTACTAGGTATATTTAGCGATAGGGAGATGCAAATGAGACCAACTTGTTAGACCCCCAAAAAAGTTCTGGCCGTTCGGATAAAACAGACCCCCCACGGTCCAAAGGTTCAGAAAGGCACCCTAACTCTAAGATTTGTATCTGCCCATTACATTACTATTATATCAAAGTTATAGCCCCCATTCCTGTGGATAAAATATTATATTTTGTTAACAAAATCCATCTAAAAGGTGACTGTTTCTCGTTTCTTTGCATACCCGTGCATGTTTGATTAGACTTCTAGATGTTTAACTTATTAGGAATTACGGTAGGACATCTTGGCTTCAAGATCCAAAGTCTAAAAAATGTTGTTTACCACATGTACAGATATCGGTATATGCTGTTTGTTAATGAAACAACAAAATTATGTATTACCTACCTGTGTATCCCCTTGGAACAATTTTCACCATAGGCATAACAGCAGAAGACAGCGACACCTGATTAAAACCCATTGCAAGAGCTATTTCACCAATTTCTCTCTCATGAGCATCATACCTTGTATGAAATAATATAAAATTATTGTGAGATTTAAAAATCGACCCACAAAGGTCATTTACAAAGGATAAAGGCTACTAAAACAATCTTTTAATAATACAGCTCAGTGCAAACAATATTTCTTGATAGAGATGTATTGATCAGAACATTAAAGATTCAATCTCCTTGCTGTCGTGATGAGGGGAGGGTCAGAAATCAGTGATGCAATTTTAACTCTGGCTTACAATTAGCATGAAGCAACTAGAAGTAAGATCAAGTGGTAAAATCAAGTGGTAAATTCAAGTGGTAAAATCAAGTGGTAAAATCCAAACACTCTAGGTCAGGGATGTCACAGGGGCACCCAACGACCGTTTTCTCTCATATGCTTTTAAACGCTGTTTTAGGCTACCTGGAGTACTTTTAAAGCTCTGTAGGTTAATTTTAGGTTGCGCTAAAGAAGATTTATCTGTTCGGTTATTCTAGGGGAACTTGAGTATTGTCGAATTCATTACTGAGGGCTTTTTCGTCCATTTCCCGAAAACCTTAGGTCTTATCGCCTTTCCGAAAATGATAGCTTACCTTTTTTGGGTACCCAAAACAACATTATTAACAATCCGAAAACAACAGACATTAAATTTCTCATATCACGGAAGTTCGAGGTAACAATTCTCTTGAGAAAATCAGAGGGGATTAAAGGCCTTCCGAACAGATAATTTACCGGAACGATCCGTTGGGTGCCCCTGATGCCAGCTTGAATTGTCACAAGTTACATCAAGCATTTTCACTAGGTTTCGATTTCCACAGTAATTTACATGTTTCTTAAATTTTGCAGCCACATATAATAATTTGCATGTACATGTATGAGTGCATGAGTGTTACTGCCAGGCTTTTGATTCCTTTATCCAGAACTTCCTGTGCGAAAAAAGAAAACAGAGAAAAACAAGAGTAATGTAAGATCTCGGAAAATGTCCATAGCACTGCCCCCCCTCCACCCGATGGGAAGCCACTTTCATGGGAGGTCATTTTCTACATTAACACAAGCCACAAACACATTAAAAACAAAATGTTCAGTTTTTGATTCAGACAAACTGTAAGATAGCTTTCAATAGTACGACAGCTGAAGTTCTGGGAGGCTCTTTTGTTCAGATTTAGGACAATTAATAGCATCACTGAATGGTTACAACACTAGATTTTAAATTTGATGATTCTTGATAATATAATTCGAATCACTGCCAGTAACTACTGGAGTTCACCAGGTAATTAACTATTTATTAGAGATAATTAACCATGAAGAATAAATTTTTAATTATGTCAATTTGATTTTAATACAGACTCGTGTACTTTTACCTGTAAATCGTTTTTAAGCTTGATCTTGTCCATTGGTTTCCAAACTATAAGCTTTAGGATCAATAACAATTGTAACTTTCTTATGGAATAAAGAAATATGCATGTTTCATTCAATTAACAGTATATGTGTAAAAATACTATTAATAACTTCTTATTAACTGAGAGTGAGGTCTTTTCTAGAAAATCTCAAACCAAGACCTTGCCGTATTGACCTAGCGATGGCAAGGTCAGTGATCAGGCCGAGGTTTGAGAATTTCTCGTGATGACCAAACGTTCAAGATTAATAAGTTGCATCGTTTATTATATGGCTTTTTGCAGGCCCGCAATCGATCCGTGGGCATAATATGGGAGAATAAGTATATCGGCTTCAAATACAAGCCATACAATAATAGCAAATAGAACGCAAAAATGTTCTACACGTCATGCATCAAACATATAAGTAGACGAATAAAACATTTTTTCTCCAATATACATCTCCGTCTGCTCACCTTTTCTCCTGTGCTTGCTGTAACTAAGAAACTCTCATCTGGAAGTTTGATTTCGCTTCTCTCTTGTACGAGAACAACCCGCTCTTTAACTTCAATCACCTCATCATACAAAACTTCAGGACAAGTTGCTTTCTGATAACAAGACAAATACAACTCTTTGGCTTGTTTAACGGATAAAAAAGATGATGATGATGATGATGACGATGATGATGGTGATGATGATGGTGAAGATGAAGATGCAGATGAAGATGAAGGTGAAGATGAAGATGAGTAGCAAATATTGTATTCTCGCAATGAAATTGGAAGGTGCAGTGTCCTCATGGTTACAGTGTTTGACTCCACATCGAGCGGTCCACGTTGGAACCATAGCTGGCCGGGGACATTGTGTTGTGTTCTTGGGTAGAACCTTTCTCTTACTTAGCAGTGTCTCTCTTCACCCAATTGTATCAATGTGTACCGGAGAATTTAATGCTGAGGGTAACGTTGAGATGGACTTAAATCCCATCCAGAGAGGAGCAGAAATACCCCTAGTGAAAGTTGCTTTCATGTCCAGGGGGTACCTCAGGGGGTACTTCAGGCTTCAGGTATATAAAAGGGTAGGGATTTCACAAGTTGAGGTATATGAAAGGGTAGGGAAATCCGCCATTTAGTTATTTAAAAGGGCCTTTAATTAAAACATTCCGAACAGACGCACCTTATGGCTGTATCATTTAATTTATTAAGTACTATATGAAAATGACAAGAAGACCTCCATTTTTGAAGGTCATTAGAGACCGATCCGTGAGTTACAGCAGTTATAGTGTTCGTAAGTAGATAATTAGCTATGGGAAAGGGGTTCTTTTTTCAATAAAAGGTATATACGAAAGGGGTACCTTTTTAGGCAAAATGGTATATAAAAGGCTTAAGGAGTTGTGAAATCAAAGTGCATATGGGAATTTACTGGGGGAAAGTACTGACACGGTTTTCATAAATCCAGTCATATATATATTCTATTCTGTTTACTCTGATATATATGTTTGAGGTGATCAGTAATGTAATTTAAATGTGGATGATTATGGCCTAAAGAAGGTTTATAGATATCAACATGCATGGGTTGACATAGCGCAATCTGACTTGAAAAGCGTTGGTAAGGCTAAAATTCATGTGTAACTCCTTACCAGATCAAATAGATTTGGTCTTGTCTGGTTACCAATGTGCAAAAGATCATGGAATCCTTCAGTAATAACAAGAGCCATTCGTTCTCCTTTCCGTTCTAACAGAGCATTAGTAGCTACTGTAGTTCCCATCCTGATCCATTCAATGTACTTTGGATCAATTGGTTGATCTGCTGGCATCTTAACTCCCGTCACCTAAGCAGAAGAAGAGAAATGACAATGGAAGTATTCAAATTTTTAGCGCAGAGTGCACTACTGGGATGATCGATTTAGAACTTTTCCGAGTTAGTGGTATTAAAACTAGTCTTTCTCCAATTTTTTGTTCACAAAAATTGGTTGATTGAAGACCATGCTGCATCGCGCCTGACACATGTCATCCACGACAGAAGCTTTTACTGAGGAATGTGCCAAGTAACGCTCTATATTCTCCCGACTTGATTATCCAATTGGCCTTATAAGTTCCACCATTAATACGTATATTCAAAATATTGCAACTAAGCCAGAAAAGAAAACCGATGATGATAACACGTTCAGAATAGTTCTTCTCTTCAAAGATCAGATAGCCGCTAATGCAGTCCGTAGGCAATTACGTGATTTCAGTAATAAGATTGCTGTCACTTTATAGTCGTTGATTACGGAAGGTTTGCAGCTTGTTTAATATGGATCTTGTAACTCTCCAGGTCTTGAACCTGTGTAGAAGAATGGACTTCACATTGGTAGTAAAGATTCGTAGCTTGGTTTTTGTGGATATTGATATTGAGTTCCACACTGGTCTTAGGGTATTAAAGGCCTGCCTCGCTTTGCGTATACTGCTTTTTACATCTTCGTCCGCTCCTTCGTCTACTGTGAGGATACTTCCTAAATACGTAAAGCTGTGAACCTGTCCTCCAGTTCCACATCTTTCAGCTTGATCTTCTCCCACTGCCTGCTGTTAGTTCTCATGACTTTGGTCTTTTCTTTGCTGATCCTGAGGCCAGTTTTCTCTGCAACCATTGCCAGATGGTCGGTCTTGATTTGCATAGTTGCAGTTTCTCGAAGTCATGGAGTTGAGTTGTAAGTGTTCATTGTATACCTGTTTTACCCTGATTCTCTACCCCTCTCATAATCCAGTCGACGACCATTATGAAGATCATTAGTGACAGCAAGCAGCCTTGGCGGACCCTGTGTTCATCTCAAATGGCTCTGATACTTTCCTGTTGTGAATGACTTGACAGGATAATTAAGGCTTCATAAAGCTCCTGGATCAACTTAAAAAACTTTGGTTGAACTCCATAGCGACCCATGAGGTTCCTGTCGACGCTGTCGAAAGCTTTTTCGAAGTCAATAAAGTTCATAGTGGAGTCTGCCTTTCTGTAGATTGTTCGATGGCTATCCTCAGGGATGCAATATGAGCGGTGCAAGATTTGTGTTTCCTAAATCCTGCCTGCTCACGAGGCAGTTTGTGATCTAGGGCATGTTTCAGCCTCTCTAGGATAATGTGGCAGAAAACCTTGCTGGGAATTGAAAGGAACATAATTCCCCTACAGTTCTTGCAGAACCCAATATTCCCTTTTTTGGGGCAGCTTGACAAGGTACCCATTCTTCCATTCCGATGAAAACTTCTCCATTTCCCAGATCTGAATGAAAAAAGCGGGTGTAACGTGGCTATTGTAGTTTTTGGGTCTACTTTAGGAACTTCAGGTGAGATGTCATCTGAACCTGCTGCTTTCCCATTCTTCAGCTGCTTCAGCGCTCGCTCAATTTCTGCTTTAGCTGGTGGGTTGACATTAACGTTGAGTAGAGACCCTTCAGTAGCAGTGATGCTTGGCATTTCTGTGGGGGGTGGTCTATTCAAAGTGTCTCGGAAATGTTCCACCCATCTTGTCCTTTGTTCTTGCTCTGTAGTTATGGTAACGCTTTCCTTGTTCTTAACTGACTTTGACTGTCTACTTCTCTCTCCCAACATTGTTCTAGTTATGTCATAAAGCGTTTTCATGTTTCGCTGTCCTGCTTTCTGCTTCCGTGGCAAGAGTATTGAAGAACTCCTTCTTGTCTTTCTTGGCACTTTTCCTTACGTCCGACTACATCTACTGATTTTGACTTTCGAGTATTTCCCCTGTGTGATCAGTTTCCATGTCTCTGCCGAGGGCCACTCCTTCTGGCTTCTTTTCCTTTCGCCTGGGACTTGATCGCAGGACTCCTGCCAGATGTGTTTCAGTGCTTTCCTCTCTCTGCCAGTGTTGCCTATTTTGGCATTAAGGTCCCCAATAAGAATTCCGATGTCACGTGGAGGCGTGTGATCTAAAACACCTTGGAGAGTGTCATAGAATTCTTGTTTAAGGTCATCGCCTTAATTAATTGAGGCTCACAGATTTAACGTCAAATCTGTGAACCCCGCTTACATTACATTATGCATTTTCTAGGGCAGGATTTTAGTCATATCCTGCACGTGTTTCTTGTGGGTGTTTTTTTGTTCTCACCCTACAATTTATGAAACCAGCTTGATTTATTTTTTCCTTTGTTTCAGATTATGATGATTAATATAAGACAATAAAAAAACAATTGTAAACCAAACCGGTTTGAAACATTTTGAACCAAATAAAATTGGTGCCTCAGCATATACGTTCACTGGTAGGCGGGGACAACCGAGGACATTGGAATGAAAGTATTTCGCTGGGGGTAGCGACGTTAGCTCCGTTTTTCGAGTCGTTTTGTCCAAGTCCCCTCCAATTCTCGGGTTGAGGGGCCGGGGGGGATTTACTTTGACTGGTGCACTGCTATTAATAATAATATACAAGAATTCAGTTGGCTAAGAACATGTCAGTTAATCCCACATCAGTGCAATTTCATCAGTGCAAAAAAGTGAACTTGAGTGCAAAACCGTGAAATTGAAAATGATTGACAAACTCGGACAAAATTTAGCTCGGACAAACAAAATGGCGGACAAAAATTTAAAGCAAAAAAAATATTTAAAAAATTCAAAAATTCAAAGCAAAGTTCAAAGTTCAGCAAAAAGTGCTAAACTAGTTATCGCGAAGGTTGTAAGATAAGAAGCCGTGAGGACAAAAACATACACTTGAGCTTGAAGTGAAATATGCCGGAGTCGGACCCAACAAGACATTCTAAGAACCTTCCACGTCTTACTCAGTTTTTGAAGACGAAAGGTGCAAGCACTCTACATTTGCGAAAGAACAAAGTTTAGAGAATAGGTTAGATCGTTCACCACTGTACAAAACGCGGCAAAAGGTTTAAGAGGCAAATTTAACCTGTACAACATCCAATCGGACTGGCAGCAGCCCGGAGAAGTTAATAAATGCCCGTCAATGCCAAGAAAATTTACATTTAATCTTCATTTAAACACGGTTTAAAAATTCGTCAGCTTATAAACCTAGCTCACAGTTTCCCTTGAGCTCGGAAAACTGTTCGCTTCTCGTTTGTGACCTCTATCAGTTAAGGTACGAAAACATGAAAGAATAAAAAAAAAGGCCGCCAGGACCTGACACTCTTTGGAAGAACTATGCCAGCAAAATCTCTAGGTTTGTCTCGGCTAATCTATACTGCCTCCATGCTTTCTGTTCCAGAAACAGCGATACAACATACCCAAAGTAAACTGTTTGCTTTCCTATGGAAGAATAAGAGAGATAAGATCAAGCGACAGGTTTTGTTCCACCCCTTATCTAACTAAGGGTGTGCTACGCTTTCCCTGTTTCAGGACAGGCTGTTATAACAGCGCTACGTCTCAGTTGGGTAAGTAGACTCTTAAATAACACTCATGACACCTGGACGGCAATCCCTAATTACTACTTCGATAAAAATGGCGGACTCCTTTTCTTCTAAACTGTAATTACAGTGTCGAGAAATTAGACAGAAAATTCCCTCTCTTTTACCGAGAACTCCGTGATCACTTTCAAGAACTGCAATTACGAAGATCCCTTGAAACACGAATTCATTTTGTGGAACAACAGAGATATAACTATAGAAAACAAATCGGTCTCTTGGAGGGCCTGGCGGGATAGTAATGTTCTTTTTGTGCAAGACTTGCTGAACAATCAAGGTAATTATCTTTCACCACAAGAATTCAGCGATAAATATAACATCAAAGTTAACTTTCTGCAATACTACCAAATCACCTCAGCTATTCCCGCTTATCTCAAAAGTTATGCATCAGTTCATATGGACCTTGGGGATCTGAATTCAGTTTGCGAAAACTTCGATTTCCAACTATCTAAAGATATCACTCTCAATTCAAAGAAAACTTTCTGCAAGCAGTTTTATAAATTTTGTGTAGAGGAAATCAAAACAGAACGTACTGCGATTAAATCATGGCGGAAAAATTGTCCTGAAGTTGCTGACAAATGGGTGAACTGTATCCAAAACAATTATAAAATCACTCGGGATAATAAGCTAAGACAATTCTATTTCAAGTTTTTGCACAGAATACTAGTCACTAATAAAGAACTTAATCGATTTGGAATAACTGACCGTGTCAAATGTGTTCTGTGCGGTGAAAATGACTCTATTTAACATGCATTCTTTGATTGTCAATCTCTCTTGAAATTATGTGACGCGTCTCTTCAATGCATATGGTTCAATAGTTTACACCAAATCAATGTCAGCCTTACCTCGCTACAATGCTTTCTCAATTTACCAACACCAAACACCAATCTTTGTGATAACCAAACAAAGGATTTGCGTTTTCTTCTGTTATATGCAAAGCAATACCACTATGCTTGCAAAACAATGCAAAAAAAACAAGATACTGCTGAATTCATATCCAAATTTATTATCCAGCTTGAAATAGACAAATGACTTGACGTGACTATGTTACCCTTTCCCCCAGCTATATACATTTGTACAAAGCTAGAGAGACATATTGTTTGTAATATTTATTATCGTAAACATTATCTACTATTTTTCATTAAGAATATTATCAGTTGTAACGCCCCTCTTTTTTTGCACTACTTTTGTAATTTGTTGCAATATTGTAATATGTTTGTATCAATAAAACAAACTGTAAAAAAAGGCCGCCATATTACATTTCCAGACAACAGCAGTGTTTCAGTGATTTTCAAATAGCAACAAAAAGTCCTATTTTCACTCATTGGCTAAAAATTACATCTAACCATGTACTAAAAAGACTGGTTTACTAATGTTCTTACTAAAAACGTGGTATAAACAGAAATTCGAGATAAAAAACATTCAGGTAAATCACTTACATGAAAACGAAACCTGCTTCTCGGCGTTGAAACCGCAAAGTATAGTCACGTGACTTCTAGCGGTTTTATAGAGAGTGTTCACGTAACGTCACCAAATATCACAATTTCTTGACTTTATCCACTGAATGGTTTTTGATTTTATCTCTTATTGCGTGACATCATTTTCGCTAAGTCTCCGAGAGTTCGAAATAGCGGGGTTCAACAGTAGTTACAATAACTACAGAAGAATTATTTTAAGGAAAACGACCAATTTTTTAAGTTTGCAAGACATGTTTCGACAGAGCTTCTGTCATCTTCAGTTGAATGAATGATTACAAAGCAAGTTGAATAATAAGTAGGTAAAAATGCTAATTAAGACAAATAGTAACAACAAGAACGTGAAAAGGTGTAAGTTAAAAGGATAATTTTAGATTTACATGGTGTAATTGCTGATTGAGGGAAGGTAGTTCTTTTTGAATATGAATAGCCTCCTTTATCTTGAGTTGAAAGCTGGTAGTGGCGTGATCTAAAATATGAAAGCAGTCTATTGAACACAATGAGCGACAACGTTCAGAATTCTGAAGATGTTTGAAGATGTGAGAGGCCCTATCAACGGCTAAGTGCTCACGTACGCGTGTGGAAAAATGTCGGGAGGTTTCGCCGACATAACAGGCATTACAGCCCGCACATGTAAACTTATAAACCACACGTGAACGAAGCCCGTCGGGGATAGGGTCTTTCACACCAAAAAGGTTACCTATCTACCTTCAAGATAGGTAACCTTTTTGGTGTGAAAGACCCTATCCACGACGGGCTTCGTTCACGTGTGGTTTATAAGTTTACATGTGCGGGCTGTAATGCCTGTTATGTCGGCGAAACCTCCCGACATTTTTCCACACGCGTACGTGAGCACTTAGCCGTTGATAGGGCCTCTCACATCTTCAAACATCTTCAGAATTCTGAACGTTGTCGCTCATTGTGTTCAATAGACTGCTTTCATATTTTAGATCACGCCACTACCAGCTTTCAACTCAAGATAAAGGAGGCTATTCATATTCAAAAAGAACTACCTTCCCTCAATCAGCAATTACACCATGTAAATCTAAAATTATCCTTTTAACTTACACCTTTTCACGTTCTTGTTGTTACTATTTGTCTTAATTAGCATTTTTACCTACTTATTATTCAACTTGCTTTGTAATCATTCATTCAACTGAAGATGACAGAAGCTCTGTCGAAACATGTCTTGCAAACTTAAAAAATTGGTCGTTTTCCTTAAAATATTTACATGTCTGCTGCTATCTAGACCTTACAGAAGAATTATTTTAATATGTGACAATCAGTGTGTTTTCTCCCTTGAACATTGAAAATATATCAAGAAGAAGGAACAGTTTGCCGTTTTTCCTTTGCTAATCTATTGACCCTGTAAAGAGTAAGTCTGCATTTGGTTACAAAATAAACACTGATTGATTATTGTTTCTTGAATATTGCGTGTTAGCATATACCACACAAGTTAATAGTGCTTTTCGCGCGCTCTGATTGGTTAACTCAGAGGTGATTAGCAAGTACTATTCAACTCCGAGCAGCCGCCGCGAGAGATTTTAAAATTTCCGACCGCTTGTCACACATAAAATAACGTTTTGGTCCGCTAATTATTCAGCTTGCGTGGTATATACTAAAACAATTATTCACCACAGTGTCGGTGAAAGTGATGGATATTCACCTCCACCTCGGTGAATAATTGTTAATTATTTGGGCGTTGCGAGAAGAATATGACAGCTTCAAATTCTGTTCACGAACTAGCATGAACTGAATGCTTTGTTAAAAACAACATATAGGAAGAAACGGGCCAAGAATAATCCCCGATAATCCAAATTTTCGTCGAAGATGACCGCGAAAAAGCGATTGCGTGACTCTTGGTTAGCTATTAAATTGCGTTAGGGTGCATGTAATTAACTGTACGCATACATAATGTGTACGCAATAAGATCGGTTTTATAATACCTACACCATATTTTTATTTTGATCCTTATATTTTTGGCCTGGTAAAAATATTTGCATTGCTCTCAACATTTGCATCATTTTGTCATGACTGTGCAATTATTCTTTGAAATCGCGGTGAATATAGCGGCAGAGATTTATCGAGCCGCGAGGCGGTTCGGTAAATATGCCACTATTCACCTCGATTTCAAAGAATAATTGTTAAATATTCTGTTGTTTGCTCTCCATCGAACAACAACTTCGCTTGATATACCTTTGTGTTGTGGGTGCATTTCGCGTATCAGCGAAGGTCCTCAGTCACACATTGTTAGATAAGGAATGAGCATTTTGACCAAAACTGTAGCAAAGAAGCCCGGGGCTGATCACGGAGACCATTCCCCGGGGAATATGAGCGACCTATGGACAAGGCTCCTGTTAGGCCTAAAGTTTTCGTGCGCGGACGCGACGAGTAAATTACCTCTTGTAATATTCTTCTTATTCCTTCCTTTGGAGCATCGGGATAGGCAGGATCCACAGATAGCAGCTTCATCACTCTAACTTCTCCGTTTGGACATTCTGAGTAAACATCTGTGAAAGTTCCGCCACGGTCGATCGCAAATCTGAATTTGCCGCCCGCCATAGTTCCAATACAGTCGAACCTCCTGTATAAAGCGCTTACGGGAGGAGGTAGATTATTCACAGCCTGTCTACTTACGCACTCGAAAGACAAAGGTCCCCACCATCCACCCAGTCAAGTCTTCCGTTTTGCGTTGGTGTCCAGTTCTCTCGCGATTCTATCCGCACGTTCAGCGATTGAACAGTCTAGGGATCGCTAGGGAGGTGGTCGCTTACGAGAGCCTTGACCATATTGGGTCAAAATGTTTCCTCATTAGCATATGGTGACTGCAGAGGTATATCATTTCTAATTTTCTGAAATTATAACACATTTACGGTCTCTGTTAAGACTGATAGAGTACAGTGTATGTGCATTTTTTCTTTAAATTTTTAACATGTGTCTAGATACCCAGCCGGCTAGCCCGGTAGTCTGAAATTATTATAAAATTTCCACGGAAAGACTTATTTAATTCTTCTTAGATCTTTGTTTAGAAATATCAAGTGATTTCAAGTATTATTTTGGCCTTGGTGATAAGGAAAGTTTCGAGCTTTTGTCTCTTTTCGCCCGTCTTCCGACGCCCGCGCTACTAGCGGCTCGCGGCATCACCACTCGCACGTCACACTCACAGTCACGCTCGCACTCTTTCTTGTTTTGCGTTCTACCCCGCGGATTTTCGAGGGAAAGAGAGACTGCTCGTAGTCTATATTCTTATACAAAAGAGTGTATCTGTCGAGTGGTCGCTTACGGGAGGTTAAAAATCAAAGAAACTTTTAAACTTTTCGCTCTAAAAGTGGTCGCGGTCGCTTACGAGAGGTTCGCTTACAAGAGGTTCCAAATATAGTGATTTGACTTGGAAACTTTTGGTATTTGGGAAATTGGTCGTTGAGGAGAGGTGATCGCTTACGAGAGGTGGTCGCAACCGGTGGTTCGACTGTATTCTAAAACTGGAAAATTACAGTAAGCCTACATGCAGTGATAAATGAAACTCCCGCCCTTCTCATAATTATAAAATCTTCCTAAAATGATAACATCTTTCACTTTGTAGACTCTTTGTAGTCTTCGTAGTAGCCTTGCATAAAAACTCCCGTCCTCGGAGACCCTAGTACCCAAACAGGAAGTGCAGGAAAAAATCGACTTCCGGTACACAGAAGGAAAGCGAGGCTGATTCGACCAGGCTGAGAAACATGGCTGCAAGTGCAGTGTCGAAGTTTACTCGTATTTTTGGTCGGAGGTCGGCCGTGGTAATTGGAATGATTCATGTACAAGCACTCCCAGGTAATGTGGTAGTTATTTTCATCTTTCCTTGACTTTGCACGGAGCTGTTGGTTTCTAAGACGAAGGTTTCTTTAATGGGGTTTTAACCGCATTTTAACACTTTCCTTGAAGTGTGATATGAGTACGCATAAATATTGTAAACTAATCATTAAGCCCCGCCGTGGTGTTGCTGGAATAGAAACACCTCAACTTTTATTTGCCCTGATTTTTAGCTATAATAATTAATATAGTATATATGGTAAATATTTTTTTTTACGGTATACGATAACTGAATAGGGTATAAGCTAATAAGAAAAGTTTCGAATGATCAGCAGATGGTAGGTTTAATTAACAGTTACGAGAAGTCTCAGTTAGCTTTCAATATAGCTTTTCTTGGTGCAATCTGCCATATCAAAAATTATGTAAACTTAGTCCGAAATAATGAGTTTGTATGGTACCTTCTGGATTTTGCTTTCATAAGGGAAGTCTTAAAAGACACTAACATACATTCATACACTTTATTAGAAACATCAGTTATGTTACAAGATTGAGATACAGGTTTGAGGTAGCTATATATTTTTTATTTTTCCCAAGATAAACAATTCTTTTGGTGAGTTTTAGTGGCTTGATTTACTGCAATGAAAGCCAGAAGTTGTTTCCATAGTATTGGGCTCATAGATTGACTGGAGCTTTTGTACCAAAGGCATCTGTGGTCGAGTGTCAATCGATACCCTAGGTGGATCCCCTCAATTGACCCTTGATCAATCCTCAATACTCTATCGACACTGGAGCAACACCTTGGTTGACACTCGATCTTCATCTCTGTCGAGAGTTGACCAATTTTCACAGACATGCCATCAACAGGGGTAACATGGGCTAGGCACCAGGCACCGAGCAAATTGACTGGCTGTGAGGAAAATTTTGCCTGGCTGGTTTGACCATCTAGCAGAAAGTTTTTCTCACAATGAAGTTCAGTTCTAATAGTTTTGGCCACATGTGAAAACTAGTTACCCTCCTGCTGAAAACATTAATGAAACCCCTGCATCAGGTGTCGATCAATACATATGAGTCAGTTGACATTCGATCAATGTCTCGACCGGCTGTCAATGGAGTGTTGCTCAAGCATTAATCGAGATGTTGATCAAGTGTCGATTGAGATGTTGATCAAGGGTTGATCGAGGGTATTGATCCACACTCAACCTTGGATGCCTTCAGTACACAAGATCAGGTCTGGGTTGAGGTAGTCCAGGCAGTGAGAGATCTAATGTGTCCAGGGATCAAACTTGTTTTGCTTGATTCTGATCTTTGCAATACGTCTGTTTAGAGTTGGGACTATTCAATATGTAATAAATTAACATTAGCCTGCCTTTCTCTTCTTTTAATTAAAGGAACTCCAAGAAATCACCTGTCTATGAGTGAAATAATTAGCATGGCTTGTTCTGATGCGACTAATTACAAAAATGCTGGAGTGGTAAGGACCTTGACTTGTTCATCTTGGTACCAGCTAGCAGCCTGTGTTCCTAGGCTCATATGTGTCGTATACAGTCATGTACCTGAGTATATCCATGCCACATAGGGTAGTTTTTAACTAGGAACATAATAAGCAAATAAAGTAAAGTAAGTAACCTTTATTAATGTGGTCTAATACACTTAGCTCATTGCAATATTGTAAGTATTGCTATTTTCCAGGTATTGCCAGAAACAAAAAGATAGAATAAATAATAATTTATTTCATATATAGTGCTAAATTTTACAACAAAAAGATCAATAATGCCTTCATAGTCAAAGGCCTTGGTAGTCAAACAGTTGAAGAAAGAAAATACATAATTATAATTGTTTTTATGTGGTGGAAGTTTGTTAATTGTATCCTTTATTTTAAATTTGTGCTCTTCAAGTTAAAATTCTGATCATTGTCTGTTCTTACATTCCAAGTACATGTAAAACATTGACAGGATATATTTTGTAAGATTAAGATTAATTATATAATAATGTTATATTGCATGAAACATTAAAGGAGTATCATACACTGTGATCAGTAAGAAAAGTGGTATCTTTTCTTACTCCTTATCTTGTTCCTGGGTTTGAAGGAGTAAGACAGTTGCTTTTATTTTCTCAGGATGCTATCATGGTGGAGAATATGCATGACATTCCATATCTAAATCGACAAGTTGGACCAGAAATTGTTGCATCAATGAGTGTAGTTTGCAATGAAGTCAAAAAAGAAGCGAACAACTTGCCATGTGGTATTCAAATATTGGCAGGGGCAAATAAGGAAGCTCTTGCAGTGGCAAAAGCAGCTGGTCTTCAGTTTATCCGTGCCGAAGGATTTGTGTTCTCACACATTGCTGATGAAGGGACAATGAATTCAGATGCTGGTGAACTGCTCCGATACAGGAAGCACATTGAGGCAGATGATATTTTAGTTTTTACTGATATCAAGAAAAAGCACAGGTATGTATCGTTGCTACTGCATGGCTATGATTTTCAAGAAAAGAAGTCAGTGACTCACTTGCTGCTTATTGAAATCCTGAATATTTCAGTTGTCTCCTCTACAGTCGAACCTCTATTACGTGGCCACCCCTTATATTAAGCGGCAAGTTATCAAAGTCCTGAAATTATTGTCAGTAAAATATTGTAAATAAGACCGCTATTAACTGGCCACCTCTAGTAAGCGGCTACGGCCACCTTTTGGTCTTCCTGGTGAGGTTTTTTCTATTGTCTTTACCTCTATTAAAAGGCCACCCAGAATTTAATGCACAGTCTAAATTACCTTTGTTTTGGAAAAGGCGATGGCGGATAAGAGTCTGAAATAGAACGTGACGAGTGATAAAAACATTCGTACACATTTTTATAACAATTGTCTCTTAAGGTTACCTTATACCTTCAGGGGTGTCTCGTGTGCAAGCGATGTAGCACATGCAGTATAAGTGGTAGATACCTAAACCCCTATATCAAATTAAAGCTTATAGAGCTGGCTATCAAACTATACCAAGAATTTTGAAATAAAATGAATTGTCGAACTTTTCATGACCACTAAATGCAAGTGCCCGAATCACCTTTCGAAAGCTGCAAGTCAAAGGGAATTTTGTTTTTCGCCAATTTCATTTTTTCCTCGGTTTCAGGGCCCAAAGCACTTAAAAAACATGTCTGTGTTTTGCCATATTCAATTGCAATAAAAAGTTACAGAACATTTTCGAAATAGGATTAAAAAAATGTAGAGTGACCGTACAAAAATTGCTCTCAAAGAAAAAGTATTTTGAAATTAACAATTTGCAGACATGTTTTTGTAGTTTATATGTTAAACTACCTACTGTCCAAATTTGAGGGCAATTGAACAAATTCCCTTTGAGTTATAACTCTTTTAAGTGTCTGCTTCCAGCAAAGAAATTTATTCGAGAAAACAACGCTAAGAAAAATCTTCTGCCTCGCAAACAAACTCTGCCCACAAACACCTTCAACTAGGTTCTCAGATAACTGAGCCAATCAGTGCAGGGAAAGTTTTCTACCGTTAATCTCCTGATGAAATATACGCGCGAATCTCCAAAAAACCCTTGTGTTTTGCAATGCGCTCAAGGCGCCGAAGGCAGAGAGATAATTTTTCTGTAACTCGGTTTTTCCTGAAGCTGGTCATGAAAAAGGATACGAACGCTAGAGTGGCTGGACGAAGAAAACAAATAAAAGAAAGTGCAGCAGAGCAACTGTGTGTGGTCAACTGTGCATGGATAATATTTCAATGGGTCTCAATGAGTCCAATTCGTCGATATTGGATTAATCGGAGTCTCTGTCAACATCCCCATTATTGCTGTCAAGCTCCCAAATTTTTACAGAACCTTTCTTTTGTCTTACCTCGATTTTTTTGCCTGCCTTATACAATAGTTATAGCTTCATCCGCATGCCAAACTTTCGCTTCTAGTGAAGAAGCGAAAGTTTGGCATGCGGATGAAGCTATAACTATTGTATAAGGCAGGCAAAAAAATCGTTCGTTCTTGGCTGTTTCCACTTTTTCGAACTGATCCATGTTTTTAACGTGGTCTATGTTTACTTATAACTTAATAGAATGACACCTTATACCAAAAATGCTTGGTAGTCAGAACAACAATGCTGATCGTGACATCCGTATAGGTAATTCCCGCGAAAATCGTCTCGGTTGATTGTATACACGCCATAGGGCTGTCAATCAAGAGGTAAACTTTTACTTCCGGCGAAAACGTAAAACCGCTATTTCTCCACCAATATTTAGTCTTTTTCAAATTTTTTTTTCAGAAATTAGAGATTATTCTTTGACCACTACTTTGACCCAAAATCCAAATTTGAAGAAAATTGTTGACCTGAAGGTATACTGTAACCTTAAGCAACTCCATGTTCACTGAGAAATTAGCCTGATGTTGAAAATTTTCAAGGTAAACAAACCCCTATTAAGTAGCCTGCAGCACAGGTGGATTAGCGGGCTCTTGCGCGATACATGAGCCGGGGCAAAGCACGAGGTGAGAAAAATCTGCCTGTAGTCACACCATTGTTTATGCTCTTCCAACCGTTTGCCTGGCGAACGATTTTTGTTGATTGGTTGCTTTAAGCCACGTGACGTCAGATGTTCACGTCTGTTGACTGTTTTGTGTCATGTATACATTTGTAAATTGGTTATTTAAGACATTTTTTAGCGCCAGTAAATTGAATTGCTTTGTTCTCTCTCATTCTTTCATGCCAATCATTTCAACGGTGCGGTAGAACATAAACAATGGTTTGACTACAGGTGGATTTTTCTCGCCTCGCAATTTGTGCTCGTTTTTGCGCTTCATGCACACTTGTGTATTGCGCTAGAGCCCACTAATCTGCCTGTACTACAGGCTACTATTAAGTGGCCAGTGACCTCCTTTTATCCCGAGGGTGCACTTACCTCATTAGTCATATTACAACCTCATTGTGGATTATCTTTTACAGTGAACTCTATCTAAGTTGGACACCCAAGAGAGTGGCTGGCCATCCGGTTAGAGAATGTCCTATCCATTTCCAAGAAGCAAGTTTAATAGGCCATTTCCAAGTGGCTATATTATCTCTTTTTTAAAATGAGTCCTGGTGTGGAAATAAGACGATAGTAAAACCAATTGCGGTATGAAAGGTTCTGCACTAAGACTTGTTTTAAACCAGAGTAAAGGGCAACTTGGAAATACTATAGGATCAGTGATCTTTATGGAGGTTTCTGCCTTAATTTAGCACTGTCTGCTTTTAAATGGTAGACTCTACTACTAAATTTTCACTTAACAGGACATCTCACATGAAGCTAAACTTCCATTTGATTTCACAGCTCCCACTTTATAACATCTGATGTTAATATCCTGGAAATTGCTCAAGCAGCAGAGTTCTTTCACTCTGATGGAGTGGTTTTAACAGGAAAAGCAACTGGGGAAGTCACGAGTTTAAAAGAAATGCAGTTTGTGAAAGAAGCAGTGAACATTCCAGTCTTGATTGGCTCAGGGGTGAATGACTGTAACATGGAACAGTACCTTGGTGCAAATGCTATGATTGTCGGATCGTACTTTAAGGACGAGGGGCATTGGTCAAACCCAGTTAATTTTGAAAAAGTGCATAGCTTCATGGCTAAGATTGAAAGAATGAGAAGATAGCTAAAGTGAGAGTGTATCACCAAACTAGAATGTCATTTAAGTCTCTTTTGTAATACATAGAGTTCTACCCAGTAAATGTTGTTGAATGAGCTATATGACCCCTACCCTGTTGAAATCATGTGGCTTTAGGACCACTGTAATTATCATGGTTTACTAAAAAGCCCTTTCAACAATGGTTATTTTAAAATATTTATTAGTGATAAATTTTAATATAATAAAACTCTATGTTAGAGTAAGTGCAAATGTCCCTGAAACATTTGTGCCGGTGGCATAGTGTGAACAAGTTGAATTAAGGACACCATACCATAATTATGTTGAATTAAAATATTATAACTTGTGTTTTTAAATGAATTTTATCTTCGAGCGTTCAGCTCAACATCTCATGAGTGATCGCAGGGAACGAATGAGATATTGAGTTGAACATGAGAAGATAGGATGCGTATCCACAAGCAGGCGTGTAATATTCTGTTTATTATATAAACATACTAATGACGATGTTTTTGATGATTTTCTGAAGATTTCCGATCACTTTCCGAAGATTTCCGAAGATTTTCCAAAATTATTGCGAAGGCCAGACGGATGCTTCCAAACATTTTGCGAACATTTTTCGAAGATTACTGAAGATTGCCGAAGATGACTGAAGAAGATCTGAAGATGTTTCGATCATACATCAACAAATATAACAAGAGAAAAATGTTATCAAAAAGGAATGATATCTTCACAGTGTGAAAGATAAAAATAGTATCTTCACTGCGTGCGATGAAGATATGATTTTTTATTAAAAGGAAAATCCTGGTATTTCACTGGTGTTTATATAATAAAATGCAACATCAAATCATTTCAATAAGTACATTTTTATGTACTTTGTTATAACTATGCAAGAATGATGTACAATGCAATAATGAAAGTTGTTTTATTTTTTCATTTAAATCTGCAGCATAAGATTTGAGTAGATGTGATCCAATTTTGATTTGTGGAAATTAAATTAGTTTGCTATCTTGATTGCCAAATCCTGTGTCAAGATGGACCTTTATTGCAATAGTCGGTTGTCATTATTTATTTATGTTAAATGAATTAATGTAAATTTTCAAAATAAATTTTCTTACAGATCTATAGCATACATTTCAATACAAACTAAATTAATCTGCAGGTGCAAAATTCTACACAGTAATGTCATGCATTATATACACTCTTTTCATAGAAAAATAACTCCTGACCAGCAAGTTTCTTTTCATTGAAACAGTGACTTGGGGGCTGACAAAATGATGATCAATGACATTACGTGTTAAAATTCTGACAGTGAGGTGAGGACCTTCCTAAATTGCAACAAGGTAGAGAGTCTGAAATTCAGGCAGGATATACCCCCTCCCTTCCCAACAGGCCTCATGATCAAGAGAGGGTAACCACATAGCAGATTTTGGACCTCCAATATCTTAGTTAGCTTCAGTTAGAATTCATTAAATTGTAGAAACTAATAATAAGAAAATGTTAGAAAAGGAAAAATTAATGTTTGTTGAACATATAAGAAGAATCAAGATTACAATAATCAGTTCACCTGCCGTTATGATAATAGTTTTACTGTCACTAAGATGTGTAGTATTGTACTGATGAATTTTAAAATATACATTCTGGTGGGAGCTTTGGCAGTGAAAATACTTTCAAGTTCTTAATATTATGGTTTTGTGGGTGTAGTCCCTGTGGCTTTAGTGGGTTATAGGTATTAGTTATATCTATTGTTTACTTAGCAGAGTTAAATTGTTATGGAATAAATTTGTGGAAAAATTGAATTTCTTTTAGTTCTAACTAGTTATAACTTGTTCAATAACATTAAACTTGAAACCAGTAACTGTTGGTCATTTGATTGACTTCTGTCAGGTCACACAAAAGTGAGTTATTATTCTGGTATCAGCTTTGTGATACCCCAAGTTTACGGGATTCATTGACTAAAATGAAAAATATCCTAAATAACAATATCTCTTCCAATATTTTCATCAACAAATTGAGGAAATTTGAAAATGAAAAAATTGAGGGGCTGAATTTTTTTTTATTTCATCTGGTGCAGCTGCAGTAGAAAGCAAAGTGATATTTGTTTCCTGTGAAAAATTACAACATGCCATCCTCAACTTATTCCACGTTGCTGGTGGAGAATTGACCCATATTTTGTGTATGTGCAAAAATAATGTTGCATGATAGTTGCAGAATTCTCTTCACATTTCAGAATGCTTTGATTTGTTTGTAGTTTAATTAATGGTTGTGCATAAATTTTCTTCCAATCAAAACATAGCAAGGCCTCTCAAGCAAATTATCATTTGAAACAAATTTTGACCATCAGCCAAATTTGTCATTCCAACTGTGAACTTAACTAACTTAGTTACCAGCAATAACAATATTGAAATTGAACCTAATCCAAACGTTTTGAAAATGGGACCTTTTTGTACATGAAGTACTTGGAAGTCTTAACTGAAAAAAAATACAGGCAATTATTTTCCTCAGTCATCTTGCATATTGATTAAAATATTATGTATACTAATCAATATTCTTTTCAAACGTATGCAAGCACAAGAAGGCTCTGCTAAAATGTCCTTTATTCAAATCTCATGGTTACACTCAAGGCTCTGCTCAATCAGATTTGATGTATGAGTGGAAGTGAAATTAAATTTCTTTCTTTCATATTTTAAAAATTATTTTGTACTTTTTTTGTCCTTTTCTGGAATTGGAAAAATAATATAATGACAACAATAGATTCTAAACAATCTTATGCTATACGTAATAAAAGTGCATAAATTATATAGCTGGAAGAGCTATCTCCACAAGCTATTTGACAATTTTGAACCCTGATTTTCGTTTCAAGGATCAAGTTATTTTAAAATCCTTCTTACAATAAGGATTACTATACACTAGGGAAAAGAAGGAAACTCCACAGGAAAGCAAGCCAGACCCTCCGCAAGAATATAAATAACACAGTTTTAAATATTTACAGTGGACTTAGACCCTACGCGATACGCCTAATCCCTCGGCGTCTTCGAATCTTATAATTTTGCAGTGAGGGTCAACAGCCTCTTTTACCGTGCAGTCCAACATGTTTCCCTAGCATCCTATTTCGCTTTTTATTTCGCTTGCTCCTAGAATTGTTTTGAAAATGAACCATGTTCTGTTTTTTCAAGTTCTTTCTGTTCGAGCGAATGCTGCTTTGAAGCGGCGGTTCCGTTTGCCTTCTCTTCTCAATTAAATCGAGCTGCTCTTGAAACTGTACCGTTCGGCGAGGTTCTCTCCTTTCTACCTGCTCTCCTTCGTTCCTTGGCGTGCTAGAACTCCTGGATGCAGATGAAATTGAAGAGGAATCTCGCCTCACACCTGGCCCGTACACAGACATACTAGGATGCTCGATGAGTAAATCTTCCATCGGGCTAGCTTCCAAAACTTCGGGGGAAAGCCCGCTCGCTTCGAAGCAAGGTGGTGGAGTAACATACCAGCTTTCTTCCAACTGCACTTGAGCCTTTAACTTGGAAACCTCGTTTTCTTTTCCAGCTGTAATACAAAACGATCAGTAATTTGAGCTCAACGCAATTTTCAGCGCAAACGATGAAATATGATGTAACGGTGGCGCAACCCAGTTTGCATAATGCCGTGACGAGAGTGAACGCGTTCAAAACAATTACCTGCTAAGAAGAAACTTGCTAAAATGGTACATTCACGAAACTAATCGGTGAAAAATAAATTTAAAAATGTACCCACTTTCGCTTTGAAGAACATGTCTGCGAGTTCACGTGAAAATTCCTCAACAAAACACTTACCGAGTACTTTACTTTCGTGAACATCGACCAAAATCCAGTCCTCATCGCTTTGGGTGTCGTCTACAGTACAACCCGGCACAATTTGTTCGTCTGCATCACCCCAGATGTAGCTCGAAATCGTCGTCCACATTTTTAGAAATTCCCTTTAACCAGCGATTTCACCAACTTATAGCAGTAATTCCAAATTCACTGTGTCAAGAAACAAGCGGAAAAGCGTTGTTACGTAAAACCGATTTCAGTATACGTACCGGGAACAAGACGAACACAGCTGAAATACGAATTGTCGTCAAACGAAAACGTTTCAGATATAACAACTTCAATGTTTAGCCGTGAAAAACAACAACAACCTTACCTTTTGGTGTCAGTTTAAGTCAAGTTTCGAAGAGTCCGCCAAAATTCGTTTGGGTTCGAAAAAGATCTTCGGCTGAGGCAAATGCAAATTTTCTGTATTATAAACACCGGCAAAGAGTCTGGTATTTCCCTCCAAAATTCACTTGGCTGTGATAATGTTTATACGCTTATTTCGTTAAAAAGGGTGATGCAAAAGAGTCTCGCTACGAAGAGATGCTTGGAGGCTTTGAAAATTACGACCGAACAGACGCCGTTGGCAGAAACGCAAAGCTTGTCAGAAAAATAACGATTGGGAAAACTCAATGTTTTTGTTGACATTCTGTCAGGGCTGGTGACGTTACCAATCAAATTGACTTCTGTTTGCCATATATGGAAGACCACGCCATAGTGACAAGATATGCACGTGACCTTCTCGTGCAGCCGGCTCGTGCTATGCAATGGAGTATACTAGGACCGGACACGGGCCAGCGCTTCGCTCGAGAGAGCCCTCGGCCAAATATATTATTATATCGGGAGAAGAAAGCGAAAGCGTTCGATTTTTGACAAGTTCCATTGGAACTCTCAGATTCTAATAATGGGTGAAGTAGTGCAATATGTTTTCCAAACGGAAAATGAAACATCCATTCCCGGCCCCGGGTTGTATTCCAAAATATTTCCTCGCATTCCAAGGCCCTTCCAAAGGTAATCAAGGATCCCCGGCAAGGATCAAAGTATAAATTCCCCAATCGGAACGTTGATTGCATATTTTCCTCTTATCTTCGCGCGGGCGGATTTTATTTATTTATTTATTTATTTATTTATTTATTTATTTGCCAAATTCAAAATTAATTCAATGGACAAAATGGAATGGTGAAAACAAGAAGTACTCCTCAAAAAAGGAAGATTCTTTTTTCTTAGTGATTATTAATATCAAATAATTAAATCAAATTTTTTATAATATTGTAGCTTCGGACACTGAAAAAGTTGAAGTACTGAGCAATAACGAGTTACAACTGATCACAGGGAGCGCACAATCTTGTTGTGAGGAATGAAAAGAACGAAATAGTTTACCTTTGTCTCCGGCCAGTTGTCATCTCGTACGCGACATTACAGGGGAAACCTCTACCTACATGAGCCCACCTACCACAAAACACTGTAGCGCTAAAACCAGAAAATTTTTGCATAGCGCGAAAAGGCCTAGGTACGAATTTTGCAGGACATGTAGGTAGCGGGTCGCGTAAGAGATGACAATTGGAGGCAAAGGTAAACTATATCATTTTTTTTCATTCCTTACAACAAGATTGTGCGCTCCCTGTGAACGGATCAGGAACAGAAGCAGGAGCCTGATGGGTTCAGAAGCAGAACCAACAAGCTAAGGCTACGCCTAGAGTCATTGCGGACTTTTGCGGTATGCGGCCATATATGTCATGTGGATAAGGACAAAGGAGACTCGAAGGAGGCGGATATCGGATATGATGACTTTGTAACAACACCAGATGCGAAACATTGGCATGACGCTTAGTTTGATCGCGTTGAATTACGTACAATGACTTGAATCAACAAAATCGATTTCCCCCGCAATTGCACTATATACCGTGATGAATTTAGCCGAGATGATGTCAAATAAAACTCCTCTATCAGCTCCCTGCGGTGAAAATGAACAACCGGTACTGTGAGAGAACCTTGTCACTCACCTGTTTCTGTCTTCCTTTCCTTCTTCGTTTTTTTTTTTTGGTTTTGTTTTGTTTTGTTTTTTTTGCACCATTCTAGGCGAGAGTCTATTCACAGTCTGCGGTTCGGTCCATGCAGTTTCAAAACAAAAAGGGAACTCAACCTGGTTTCCCCAATACGGACCTCACACTTGTTCAGTAACACACCTGATGACAAGAAGAAGCTAATTTGCTACCCGAGTTAGCTTGCCCGCTCTTTACCTGCTGTTTCTCGGAAGAAAATGGTGTTCTTTAAATATATGCCGGTCACTGGTGGCAAAAGTGGCAGATCCAGACCTTGAGCTAAGCGGGGGGAGGAGGGAGGGCGTTTTTTTGCTTGCCCTACTGGCTTTTCTTCCTTCTGCGATTTTTTTGTTTTTTTACCCAAAATAGGGGTGGGGGGGTGGGGGGGGGGCGAGATCTGCCACTGCAAATGTTGGTCTCGTTTTATTGTCTGTTTATAGACCGAGACGAAGGCGAGGTCCACAGACACACAGAAAAAGAACTTGGCCAAAATCGAGCCATCTTTAAAAACAGAGCAAGCTTGGTCATATTTCTTTTCTAATTTGCCTCTAATTATGCAACCATCAACCGTGACCATCAACTATAACCATCTTTGATTTTAAAAAAATTCATGAAGCTATTTCCTATTTTACCTTATTAAGTTAGTTCTATGAATTGTTTCATGGTCTCTTGATTGTTTTCATTGGTACAAAATAGAAACATCAAGTATGCAGTGCTCAAACTCTCAGCCAATCACGTCAAGCTGAATCGACTTACCACAAAAACTTCCGTAACCACCTAAACTTGGAATGGGCTGTCTGTGTGCAATACACATCAACCTCGGTTGAAAGTCCTTGAAATTGAAACCGGTAGAGGTGCCGTGTCTTGAAATGGCGTGTAAGCAAGTTTTACACCATAAAAGGTTTATTCAATGGTTCTTTCAATGGTGAAGCCTTGTTGTTTGGAATGGCAATAAAAAGACATTTTTTAAAAAACTCTTGAAAGCAGCGGATGTATGCAGATAAACCTTCCCAAGATGCTTTGCTGTTACCAGTAGCTGCACGTAGCACTTGCGTCTGTGTTTGGCAATCGACTGGAAGTCGTAGTGTTGAAATATGCAGTCTTCAGTGGAATCTTCTGGCTATTTTGAGAATTTCAGTAGTGATTTGGACGATTACGATTTAGAGGAGGATGATTTCTTCTCGTCGAACATCTCTTTTAACGGGCGGCTAGTTATTTCAGGAGAACCAAGTGTTTGGCCAGTGCTGGGAACTGGAGGTAAATACAAAACTACAGGATTACTTATGATCTGAGCTTATATTGGCGTTGGACGTGTATTCACTAAGTTAATATTTCTAAAAGCGTAATCTCTGTGTAGAAAGCTTTCATCTAATTCAGTGTCGGTGTATGTATCTAGCCACATGTCATACAACTAACTACTACAAGTTGCACACCGAAGCGGAAACTTTGGCAAGTTATTTTTTTTCCTGTTCTTCCCATATTTTTAAGCGTTCTTCAGAAATTAAATTGATCCGGAAACGTGGGCTCTGGGATCACAGAAGTGCTTTCTTGAATTTGGTAGAATCATTTTTTGTGGTGTTGCCAAAAAATTTGATTATGGCAATGTTCTCGACAGCAATCGTAATGAAGGAGGTGTAGTCACGCTAATTAAGAATTGAGAAGTCATTGATTCGTCATATTGAATCAAAGTGTCCCTTATAATCAACCGCATAGTTTAGAGTCTCATCTTCATGTTGAAAGAGGTGTACATCCTAATTAAGAATACGTACATTAGTGTGCAGTGGCAAGAGAAGCTTTCTGACCGGCGACATTTAACAATTATTGGACAAGGTTGAGCATAATATCATGATCCGTCAGTGGTGCACAGATCAATTACTCGCCTTCGGCTTTAGCAAATAGTTGATCTGCGAGACACTGACAAATCACGATATTTTGGTATAACCAAGTTCAATAATTCTTTTATCATTTGATTATCTAGAAGCTTGTTTTCATATTTAATCACTCTCTGACAGTTCGAGGAAGTGATCTGCCATTTTTCACAAAAGAGCGTGCTTACAATTGCATATGAACAGAATATTGTTTGCAGCAAAACAAATTTGGATGGACAAGTATTCAGTCATGTGTAGACCATTATTTGTAGGCAGTTATTTGCAGGTCACTTGGAGGGCTATTGGCCAATGAAAAGGGAAAAATGCAGATTTCAGATTTCAGATACAGTGGAACCCTGTTAATACGGACACCAAAGGGACATGATAAAGTGTCCGCATTATCCGGGTGTCCGTATCAAGCAGGCTAATTTAAGAGAAAATATATGAGCTCTTTAGTTGTCTGGACAAAGAAAACTGTTCATTAGAAGCAGGTGTCCGTATTAAGCGGGTGTTGGTAGAGCAGGGTTTCATTGTATTAGTTTTGTTGTTTTTTTTGCACTTTTTACATATTGTTAACAATCAATCTATAAATATTACATAATAACAACTCAGAAATAAAAATTACAATAAATAGAAAGTGAAAATGTGTGCAGTGACCAAAGTAGCAAGGGCTTTCAGGTTGGTCACTACCACGTTTTGTTAACTGGCATAGTCAATAAGCTCATATAAGTACATAAATAAAAAAAACAAAAAAAAAAAAACAAAGTGCAAAGTGTATTATGTAAATTACTTATTATAATCCAGGTGATGATATCTATAGAAGGTATGACTATTATATTATATTGGTTAATATAATATTATATTATATTGGTATTACATTAACGCTCTGGTTCTACTATTGAACACTCTATCAGCAGGCGTGCAAATCGAATGGTAAATTACTTATTAGATATATAAAAATTTATATGTAAAAAACAATAGGGCATGTAAGAGGTACTTGTCAAAGGATGATAATGTTTAGACAGCAACTTTGAAGCCAATGAAATGATGATGAATAACAACACTTGTGTCAAAATTGTTACACTTATGGTGCAGTTTAAATTTTTCAAACCAGTTTGGTTTTTATTGTCTTTTGTTTCAGATAATGATTCTGTAATGAATACGAGATAATGAAAAAATTATAAAAATCAACCTGGTTTGAACATTTTGAACCAAAGATAATTTTAGCTGCAGGCGTACACCTAGTTGTGTCTAGTGATTGAAATTGGAGATGCCAGCGTTATGAGCCACTAGTCTTCAATGCAATCACCACATTGCCTTTAGCTTACTTCAAATATTTATTTAAATGTAGGAAGAAACTTTCTGATTGTAGTCACTATTTTTTGTCTGGTTTCAGGGAGAGGCACTGTATTCTTGCCAGAGGATACCAGCAGTGATTGTGAAGATGAGGATCAAACAGATAGTATTTGTAGAGGCCATGGGATATCTGTTGGTGCTGACCCACAGAATATCAAGTTTGAAGTCTTCTCAACTAGGATACGTGAAGGGAAACGCAAACAATCTGTGGTGAGTCCTGGGCTAACCTTAGACCAATACAAATATTCATAGCTGGTAGATCATGTTGTGTTTTCAGCTTCTAACAAACATAAGAGTCAACTGTAACACTGTTCACCAATTAAGCTTGCTCATGAATTCCCCTAGAAATGAACAGATGTAAGTTTCAATCTTTTTATGAACCTGTTACTGAACGAGTTTGAGGGCCATACTGGGGAATGTTGGCCTGACGTCATGGTGGTACGGACCAAACATAGTGAGGTCCATCCAAAAATGACCATGGCCACAATTCTATGTAGAACAGCTCGATTAAGCTAGATTAGTATACTAAGTATGCTAGTTTATTACATGGCACTTGAATTTGAATTTCCCAGCTTTCAAAGACAATTCATACATGACTTATGACCATTTCCATGGAGACAGTCCATGTGGGAAAATCCTGACCAAGAAAGAACCAATTGATATGCTCAGATTTACCTGAGACTACCTTGCCATATAATAGTACTTTATATAAAGGATAAAGCCTAACATTATTCATTGTTTTGAATTGTAGTTTTGGGTCTTGCATGCGTAATGGCCAACTTGCTTAAGAGGCCCTGCGCCTAAGAAACGACTGATGATTTCCGGCTAAAAAATAAAATCGGCCGATTTTTATCTCCCAAGCAGAGGTTACCGAATACTATTTAAAAATGAATTTCTTTTGTTTCAGTTTCGCTTTAAACCAAAAATATCGAGCCACAAACTTTTTCCGTCTGATGGCAGCAAAATCAGGCTGAAAATAAGCCCCCGCAAAAAACTGTTCAGAAATTACTATCGCAACGCAAAATAATGAGAAAACTACACAGTGTTGAAGAAAAAGGCCTTTTAATGCAATATCATTCGATAAACATCAAAAAACTGCCGAAGCAATTAAAAAATAAAGTTTCAAATAATGCATACTAAATTAGATGGAGCATTGGAGCTGATTTTAAAATAATTATTTCTCAAAAGTTCAACGCTTTTGAAAGCAATCACAGTGATGAATCAGACATTGGAGGGATATACATTACGTTTCTGGAAAAACATTTTTTGGCCAAGGTATATTGACTTTGTACAAAGCATTCAAAGTTACCGTGTTTACCATTATCCTGCTACTTCGGCGAAGCACTTCTCTTTTGCCAATACGGCCGTGGATAGCATGGTAAACGCCACTTTAAACCTTGCTAGGCATTCAAAGACCATCCTAAGTAGAAGGATGTAGAATTAAAAGAGAAAGGAAGATGAAAAATATGCAGAAAAAGAAAACAAAAACTCGAAATTACCATCTGCTAACGAAAGTTGAATCTGGAAAATGTTGTGGTGTGACAGCGGCCGTTGACGTCATTTGTATAAATAGCGAGGGAATCCAAACGAATGCACAAATAGGAAAACAATTTTTCCCGCCCAGAGAACGTTTAGTGGAACAATGTTATGTTGTTTTTCACAAATGATGGTCACTGAAAAAGAAATACTTCCCCAACCGCCACACCGTTTTGGCCGCAGCGTGATCTGAGTTATGGGGTCGCGACTGGATCCCTAGCCGCTGACCACCCGAAGGACATTACAGACTCGTTTTCCCACGCTCTCGCGACTTGACGTGACAAATGATGTCAATGGCCGCTGTCACGCCACGACATTTTCCAGATTGAACTTTCGTTAGCAGATGGTAATTTCGAATTATTTTCTTTTTCTGCATATTTTTCATCTTCCTTTCTCTTTTAATTCTTCGTTCTTCTACTCAGGATGGTCTTTGAATGCCTAGCAAGGTTTAAAGTGGCGTTTACCACGCTATCCACGGCCGTATTGGCAAAAGAGAAGTGTTTCGCTGAAGTAGCAGGATAACGGTAAACACGGTAACTTTGAACGCTTTGTACAAAGTCAATATACTTTGGCCGAAAAATGTTTCTCCAGAAACGTAATGTATATCCCTCCAATGTCTAATTCATCACTGTGATTGCTTTCAAAAGCGTTGAACTTTTGAGAAATAATTATTTTAAAATCAGTTCCAACACTCCATCTAATTTAGTATGCAATATTTGAAACTTTATTTGTTTATCGCTTCGGCAGTTTTTTGATGTTTATCGAATGATATTGCATTAAAAGGCCTTTTTCTTCAACACTGTGTAGTTTTCTCATTATTTTGCGTTGCGATAGTAATTTCTGAACAGTTTTTTGCGGGGGCTTATTTTCGGCCTGATTTTGCTGCTATCAGACGGAAAAAGTTTGTGGCTCGATATTTTTGGTTTAAAGCGAAACTGAAACAAAAGAAATTCATTTTTAAATAGTATTCGGTAACCTCTGCTTGGGAGATAAAAATCGGCCGATTTTATTTTTTAGCCGGAAATCATCAGTCGTTTCTTAGGCGCAGGGCCTCTTAAAACAGTTGCAGGCAATAACTAACATTATTATATGGTGCGCTCTGATTGGTTAATTGTCACTGAATTGTAGGGCATTATTCTCCCGTAATGCCCACGGGCCGATTACAGATTATGCAAATTAGGAAGAGCCCGGTTCTGAAAATTCAAGCACATTGAAGTGGTGAAAGCCGATTAAAATCAGTACGAGAATATCAGTAGCTAAAAGTTTAGAGATATTTCTTTAATAAAATTTATATAGATGACTTACCAGTCGGTAACCTTGGCGGGCACTAGTGAAAAACAATCAAAGTTTGCCTAGTCTTAAGTAAAGCTAAAATCGCTAAGTAAAAAACACCATTGGCAGATCTGCCATGCATCCTGAGCAGAACACCACAAAGAAACTTATAAGTTATCATCTTAGTCACAGCAATTACCGAAGTATTGAACTCCGTCAAAGTTCTCGTCAAATAGATTCCCTCGCTTTGACACAAGCAAGTGTAAATCAGCTTCCAGGATCATCAGATGTAAACAATCGGGCGGTTTCTGTCGGTAGCAGTGTTTCTGATAACTGCAGACGTTCACAAGGCTTGAAATGTTCATCCATAAATCCCAGAATGAAGAAGGCGAAGATATGTTGTCGAAAGCGAATGCGAAGATCGAGTTAAGCTTATTTTGAGCAGTGCATTCTAAAGCATTAGTATCTTCTTTCACCGAAAGACGGTTGGTTTGGACAATTTTGAAGCACTTGCTGTCTTTTCTATATGCGTTGACGTTTCGCCCCAAAAGTCGGAAAAACTTCCCCATCAACTTGTGGTACCACGATACTAAAATAGGTTTTTGAGGCTGTGACAGTGACTTTTCCGTAAAGAAATGAGTGTTTTTAACGGAATACGTAATACAGTAGTGAAATTCACTGACTGTGTAGTTTTGCCCTAGGTTTGAGACGATGAATGAATCGGTAAACGTGCGCATCGCCGGATGTAGATTGACGACTTCTGCTCGAATGATTTTTCTCTTTATTGATGAGCCATATAATAAACAACTTAATAACTTTGGCCGTTCGGTCGTTACGGGAAAATCTCAAACCTCGGCCTACCGTATTGACCTCGCTATCGCTCGGTCAATACGGCAAGGCCTCAGTTTGAGATTTTCCCGTAACGACCTCACTCTCGGTTATTAAGTAGTTAGTACTGCATTTAACCATATCAAGTTTTAGATCTTGATTTTGTTGGAAAGTAGTGAAAATTTTGTTTCAGTTAATGCATGTTCTGGACAGCTCTTTTTGGACAACCCCTTGTAACCTTGTCTGGTCCTGCACATCTCAACTTGCAGTATTTTGTCCATAGGATTCTGTTATCAGGGCCAGGGCACTGTATTAAGTTTTGATTCACCTGTAGCCTTGATCTTCACACCTGTAACAAATTTGTTCTGTTATGTGTGAATTGTAGCAACTTTTGACAATACCTGTAACAACAATGGCACATCAAGCATGCTCAGCCATAACAGGTGCTATGGGTTACGGCCCTTAATGACGGCCTTGGGGGCTATATGGTGGCATGATAAACATTTGCCGGAGATAAGTAAGCCATTGGTATAGACTGCATGCTTGCAAGTGAGACATTTTGTTTAGTTGCCTGGTTAAGTCATGTAAGGTACAGTAGGACATCATTGCTCCAAAAAAGTTTTGTTTTTAATTACTGAAATTTCCTTTTCAGTTTTACTCTCTTATGGTGCTGAGAACAGATGGTATTGATCTGGATAAAGCTGTAATAGAAAGACGGTATTCTGACTTCGCAGCTTTACACAAAGCACTAAAAAAAGACCATCCTAGCTTGCTGGAGAAGGTAACCTTCCCTGGAAAAGTCTTTGGTCAGAAAAGTAATTTAAATCCTGAAGTGATTGAAGCCAGGCGGTCTGCATTTGAGTCTTTTTTACAAAAGATCTATCACCATAAAGAAGTTTGTCTTCATCCAGCATTTCGAGAATTTTTCTTTCTGCCAGAATTACGGGAGGCCACAGAAAATCTGAAAGGTGGTGAACTGAAACGCAGCTTGAAACTTTTACTGAACAGTCTGCATCTACAGGTGAAGTTGTGTGATCAAGTGAGAGAGATCATTGCAACCCTGTCTGCAATTGTTGTTGTACATGAGGCTCAAAGCAAATTTGAGGAGGCTGAGTGTTATGCAAATGTTGCACTAGAATTAATCCAGGAGGGGAATTTCTCTTCTTATTTGATCCCCTTGATGGACACAGCAGTGAAACTAAAGCGGAACCTGCAAAAAGACAAGAAAGCATTAGAGAAACGTTTGGCTCAGGCTCAAAGAACGAGTGGGATAGATGTTGATTGTGCCTTCACTCTGCGAGAACTTGCTGTTACAAGATTTGACAAGTAAAACTTGTTCTATGTAACTGCACAATAGTAAGACATGACAAAACTGTCAAACAGGCAGTTGATAAGAATGTAAAAAAAAGTGAATCAGGGAATATGGGCAAAATACTTTTAGTTTCATAGCCATGCACTTTCTTTACAAATATGCTTTAAATTTATTTCCCACTGACTTCTCTCTTGGCAATAGCCCATAATTTGCATGAGATAAAATCTCAACAAAAGATAACCTTTGATGACTGATGAATTATTGACAAAGTGACCTTTAGCTGAGAGTATTAAAAAGGGAATGTGGGTTAAGCAAGTTTTGGCAGTAATTTTAACACCAAAAATAGGACAAAAGAAATTTGGTTTGAAGTTCATAATTAAGCGGGCATAATTTAGCGGGCATATGGGGCATTCTGAAGTTCAGACAAGTGGCGTGGCAACCCTCCCCCTGGACTGTCGTTTATTATGTGAACCAGTGTTATTTTAAACGACGAGGCTATAAATTTGGCAAGGGAATTTGCAGACATTTTCCTTTAGTGGTTCCTCCAATTTGTTAGTTTCAATAGCAGTATAGTAATTAATATGTAGAAATATATAATAATTTGACCGTTTTGATAGTCCATAACATAGAAATTACAGGGTTTAGTAGATTGTTTTTAATTTAAATATTTTTGATACAAAATTTTTATTTATTGTATTTACTGAAAGTCTAGAAATTGGTTTTCATGCTAATTACCGATATGATTAAAAAAAAAACGTGAATTTTGATGGATATGCACAATGCATAAGTTGTGTTTTTTGCTAGGTAGGTCATATTTGTATAAATACAGCCTCAGTACTTGTTGAGCGGGTGCTATAGTCATCCCATAAGATTGGGTTAACACAATATGATACATTAGATCTCTAGGAGTTAGGTATGTTTGCCTCACCAGAAGTTCACACCGTTAAAAACATTGTGTGTACACTATTCAACATATTCTATTTTTATATACAAAGCAATAATTGCTTTTAATTATTATTTTTGATATTTTTGGCATTACATCTTTGATTCAAAGAGCTTAGGCCCAGGTCAAACATCAAACTTCACATGAGATGAACTAAATTGCAATTGAATTGATCCAAATGGGTAAAGCTCAACCATTGGGTCAAATGCCGAACTTAATTCAAATTTAGATGAGTCAATACATTCTGTCATCTGCTTTAGACGGATAGAACCTGATAATAGATATAAATTTAGTTGGGCGAACTAAGTTGAGTTAAACGTTGTCGTGAACTTAATTCGCTCAGTTTAGTTTGTCTCATGCGAAGTCCAATGTTTGACCTGGACCTTAGGGTGTTAGACACACAGTGGTCAAAAAGAATGTTTGATGTGTGACATCTTCATGCAGTTCAACTGCTGTCCCATCCTTGGGTGCTGTTGCATTTTGTGAATGAAGACTAGGAAGTGTAGGTCGTGATGTTATGGGAAAACTCAAACCACTTCTCTCTTCCCATCAGCTACAGTTGCAAGACATGTCTGCCCTGCGTGTACTAAGAATTATCATGGGGCAACTGCTGGGAATGAGACGGTATTGCCTGTACATAGTGTAAAATAGTTTTACACTGTTATTTATCAAATATTTGAATTCATATGAGGGAGTATGGGTAATAAATAGGACATAGTTGAAAACATGAGAGAAACTTTAATAGGAAACACAAACTGTAGGAGACTTTTGTCTACATTTTTTGAGTGTTTTTAAATAACTCATGTTCAATAGCTGTTTAAATAATTTGTCAAATTATTCTCACATTTGATTTGTTATCTATTAAACAAGAAGATTCCATGTTTTCGTGTGTCTGTTCAGTAATTGATCACGGAAGATGTCAAAATGTGGTAAGAACATGAGTGATACACTTGGCTATCGCCTCATGTTCAACTTTTTTGTTCTTATCACATTTTTGAATTCTGAATTACTGAACAGACACAAAGCAACATGGAAACGTTTTCTAAAAAAACTCATGCTTTGGCATCTTTTTAATGTTTTGTATTTTGGTATTTAGGCACACGAAACCATAAAAATCATAAAACATTGTTTTCTTTGTTTTGTAAGGGAATTAAACATAGCTTTTTTAGCACGTCAGGGTGTTTTATGTTCACTTCTATCCACGTTCTGCTAAGTTCTGTTTTTTTAAAATATCGAGGACAAAGCTACACTGAAGATTTCCAGTGACTAATTTGTTTTGCCTCGCCGTTTTCTTGCTGCTCCCTAACCGGACGCCTGGGATGGAAGATCAGACTTGAGACAAATTTCTGGATTTACTCGCTTCTATGTGTGATTAACCCTTGGCTACCAGCAGCTACCAGTTTCAAACTACAGACGAATTGCGGAATACCCTACAGACATCAAAATCAGCGAAAAAAAGCGATGGATAAACAATGCCCTCTGGAAGTAAGATAAGGCATTTTGATTTTGATCGTCTATCTCCTAAAACCTATGGTAAAGATTCCCTTACGAAGTGTTGTATTTTTTCCTTGACTGTTCAGTAGGCAAATTGGTCATCATTAACATCTTGAACTTGGGTTGCCTGTGGTTTACCTACCTTCCCATGTTGCTTTGAGTGCGACAACAGTTGTGTTTATAAACGCTTGAGAGATTCTGGAGGCCGTGGTGTGATTACAGTTTCACTAGAGAAATGCGGTGTGATGGGTTCGTCTTGGTATTTTGACGAGACTACTGATGATCCTGGACAATCTCCACTCGACAACATATCTTTCAATGGACAACTTGTCAATGCTGTGGGACGAATGATCTATGCCGGTAAGGTTACAAATAGCCACCGTTAGGACTTTTCAGACAATTAGGACTAGCTTGCTCCATGCCTAAACCAAAGTTTACATTAATTTGAGTCAAAAGCCGATGTATAAGTTTAACTAGTAGTAGTAGTAACAATCTTTAGTAGTTTCCATATATAATGGAGGACGATTATTGTAGGGAAGGTGTTGGTTCTTGTTGTCGTGCTTGCTGTCACAGAACGTGCACGTAGAATTCGAAGTTGATCGCGACAGACACGAGAAGGAAATGATTCGTTTTAATAATGTAAGTTAAGTTTATAAGCTTATTTCAAATCTGCACGATAGCTTTTCATATATATATAATGGAGGACGATTATTGTAGGGAAGGTGTTGGTTCTTGTTGTCGTGCTTGCTGTCACAGAACGTGCACATAGAATTCGAAGTTGATCGCGACAGACATGAGAAGGAAATGATTCGTTTTAATAATGTAAGTTAAGTTTATAAGGTTATTGCAAATCTGCACGATAGCCAACACAGATTTTTATACTATTCTTTTGTTGACTGTCGGAGATATCTGATCTGTAAGTTACAGGATTATTAAGATTTTGTGAATGTTTGAAAACTGAAAGATGTTTAAATTTTATTTGAGTGACCATGTTTGGTAGATGACAGTTCTAGTTCAATAATTTCCTGAAATTAATTTATTTCATTTTCAAAATAACCTTTTTTTTTTTACCAAATTAGTGAAAAATAGTGGTTATATTCCGTCTGGCAAACTTGTAGAAACAGTATGAGACTTACAGCAGGTACTAAATTTAGGAGAATCTTTCCCCAAGTTGTTGTCTACATTTTTTAGCCTCATTTTGTGGTTCCAGAAAATATCCATATGCAACCCATATGGACATGAAAGGTTATTGAAAATTCTGGGGGGAGGGGGGGAGGTAGGGGGCACTCTCCCTAAGCTGTCAGTATATTTCTGTTATTGGTGTTCAAACATAGAGGATATTACACAGTGGCGAGAAGATATTAATTGTATGTTCAAGTGGCAAGAGCAATATCTCACGAGTGAGCGCAGCAAAAGAGTGAGACATTGTTCTTGCCACGAGAACATAAAATTCATATCTTTGAGCTAACATGTAAATTATGTTCTTTTTATTATATAGAAGATGTTTCGATGATACATCAACGAATTTAAGTACAATTTAAGAGACAAACTTGATACCAGTGAAATCATTGATATCTTCACTAGTGAGGATGTGGAAAGTACGCCACTCAAGTCCCGGATGTGGTTTCGTATGAATTTTATGAGTGGTGTATTTCCCAGTGAAACACTTGTGTCTATATAATAAAATTAGTTATGTAATGTTCAGTTGAATTGTTAAACTAGGATTGAAATTCAACGTGCAAACATAAACACAAATTTTGAAAACTGCGCTGGAATATTAGCTGGGGTACATGTGACATTTACTAGTTTAGGCTGCATCACATTGAACCTCCTAGGGAAACAAAAATTGATTTGAAAAATTGGATAGTTCAAGAAATCGGGAGGTTAAATTGCTGTGTTCAACTGAGGAGAGGGAAATGACTTTTGGTTTGAGTTATCGTGAGGTTTGAGAAAATGAGGGCTCAAGAAATCAAGATTCCACTGTACTTCATGGGTTATAAAGGCTGTGATGCAGTCCAATGTTTCAGTAAAGTACATGTATCTGTGGAAACAAGAGAGGAGTATTAGTAGCATTTTGGTTTTATTGACACTCTTTTTGTTTGTTTACAGAAAAGGGTGTTGTATACGTGGATTCAGACAATGAGGAGGAGGATCTTGATACTCTGGACAGCACTTGCAGAGGCCATGGAATATCGGTCTTTAGTGATCCTCAAAATACAACATTTCAAATTGTTTCAACCAGGATTCACAACGAAGGCAAGCATGTGGTAAGAGGTGTAGTAAAATTATATGCTATCAGCAAAATATATAATCATCAACTTAACAGTAGCAGAAGGGATGATGAATGGTAAATCCAAGGCTAATAATACTGAGATGCCAAGACTTTTGTTTCAGTATCTGAGATGTCTCAAGTGACTCACCACAAAAGATTCCATGATTTTGAGATCAGATCAAAGTAAATATAGAGACCTACATGTACAGTTTTCGAGGTACCTTTCACCACCCCTAGAAGAGCATGTCTGAAATGGGGAAAAATGAGTCAACATCAGATTCAAGAGAGATTTTTTTGTCAACACCAGAAACATGTGCATCATTTTAAAATAGCAGCTGTTGTGGAGAAGGTTTTCCAGTTTGGTTTGACTTTGGGTGTAAAGTAATTAATAAGAGCTATTTAATTACATATTTTTGACAAAATAATATACATGTATGCATGCACACTTCTTGGATCGTCACTAGATATCATAAAGGGGTGGGGTGGTTTTAAAACCTGAAAGACTAAAAAGGGATGAAAAGTGTATTAATTGATAGAATAAAAATCTCAATTGGCATTTCCAGATGAAATTGGGGTTGGGGGTTCAAGCCAAAGAATAGTCCATGGTAGGGCTTGGATATGTTCTGGACCAGTACATGTACATATTGTAATTCATTTAAAAGCACTGTTGGGAAAATACGAATACTGAAAATACTAATTTCATGTTTCACATTCAAACACTTTTAGATTTACTGTGTAATGGTTTTGAGAACAGACCATGTTGACACGGAGAAAGTAATGGTGGAAAGAAGGTACTCAGATTTTGCAGCTCTCTACAAAGCAATCAAGAAAGACCATCCCTTTTTAATAAAAGATGTTGACTTCCCTGGAAAAGTACTTTTTCAAAAAAAGAACCTGAATCCTGAATTAATTGAATCTAGACGCATTGCCTTTCAGGCATTTCTACAGACAATTTACAAATACGCAGAAGTGCGTCAACATCAAGCTTTCAAAGAATTCTTCTATCTTCCAGGATTACGAGAAGCAACAGATAATCTGAAAAGTGGTGAACTGGAAAATAGCTTAGAACTATTTCTAAACAGTCTGCATCTTCAAGTTAAGTTGTGTGACAAAGGGAGAGAGATCATTGCTACTTTAGGCGCAATTGTTGACGTACTTGAGGCTCAAGGTAAACTCGAAGATGCTGAGCGTTATGCAACAGCAGCCCTTGAATTACATGTAGCCCAAAATGATTACTTGTGCCCCCATGTGATTCCCTTGTTGGACACGGTGGCAAGGTTAAGATGGAAACTGCAAATGGACAAGAGAACTATAGAAAGGCATTTAAAACATGTTCAAAAAATGAGTGGGATAGAGACAGACCAGGCTTTTACACTTCGAGAACTTGCAGTTACAAGATTTGACAAGGAGAAGTAGAAGTGCCAATATCATCATCCTTTACAATTACAACAACTTGATCTGTTTTGGACAAGAAAACTAGGGCAATATGCATGTCTTATGACAAAATTGGAACACCTTTCAGTTTTATTACTGGCATATGGATTGTTTAATCTCCAGCTCAACTCTGATTGGTTGCGACAAGAATATAAATTTTCCAGCAGGAATTTCATTTTTGGGGTTTTCAGTTTGAGCTGAAGATTCTCTAAGGTAGTATGGTAGGTTATTTGAGTTATTAGCCTTTAGATACACCATCCCATTCAACCATCGCAATCTGTTCACTTACTCACTAACTTAAAATAAAATTATTTAAAATAAAATTGCTATAATTTATTCTTGTTGATTGAGGGCATCTAGCTCTTCTATGCTGGATAATTAATTTATACAGTAAGAAGTTGTGATGTCATATTTAAACATTGAGATTTGTAGCAGTGAATCTAGTTTATGCATGATAGTTTATTGTTAAGGACTCAGTTTGAGTTATCTGCTTTGGCCGTTAGGCTTCTACAAGTAGAGCATATCAACTTTCTGAGGCTTGAAAATCCTTGCTATCATGCCCAATCTCATCTAATAAATGCATTACATAATACCAGCATTTATACCATGCCATACAGGAAAGCCTTTGTATTATATTATTTGATGGTGTTACATCCAACCTTCCTATCATGCCTGCGTGTATGTCACATGTAATTGTATTGGTCACTGTATTTTCTATGGCATGGTATAAAATAGTTATGCAACGTTTACTCATGGTATACCATGTAATGTAAAGGCTTGTCACGTGTGTATACTGAGAAAATTCAAGTGACTCATGGGACATTCTATAGTATACCACTCAAAAGTGTTGCATAACTACATATATATATATATATTCCAGGTATATATCCAAGTGGAAATCATAGCACTGTAAATACTTTTGTGTAAATAACCAAACAAATCTAAATACATTATAGAATACAGTATAATGTAAATTATAATTATATTAATTACAGAGCATATGTATGGCCTAATGACAAAATTTTAAGGCAGACCATTGCATGGTCTATCAAAGTTGTCTCAAGTTTATTTGGGACAATGTAAGAGAAGTTGTATAATATCATGACTGAAAATATTCTTTGAACTTTTAGAGGTACATTAAGAGTTATTACATCCAAATGTTAATATTTTCTAACACTTCACTTTCACAGTTACACTAAGTCAGTGAGTTACGTATCTTTGGGTTATGTGCCACATGGCACATATAGGGACTGACTAAGGTGATTTGCTAACCTGAGTGTTTTGAATGACCAAATGACTACTGGTATTTGGCAAATAAATAGATATCTAGCTTGTGTGCAAATAGATAAAAATGATGCCTGTATGCAAACTCCTACATGTGTGAAAAGATTGGATATGAGAATGGAATAAACTCTGCTAAGAGTCACGGGAAGCGACAAAGAAAAGGTCTCTTCTCCCTACCCACAGGTTATCAGATGTTGATCAATATCAGGATCGATTGACCTGAGATCATGAGGCACAATGCATCCATTGCCATGTTCACACACCTGAACCTTTTCCAGAGACATACATCGAAGAGAAACAGTTCATACAAAAGAACAAAGCACATTACAATGTATATTATTTATTCAATTTGTCCACAGCACTTGACACTTGAATCAAATCAGCTTGAATTCATGGGTCAAATTGTGAGAACAAAGCATTAAGCTTGTGACAAGATATCTCCATCTTACGTTAATCTGGCAATTCACTACTAGCTGGCACTAGTTAAAATACTTGAATATTAAATAAAGAATGTAATATATTGAATGATGTTCTCTGGGTTTGTTTTCATTATTATCTGTCAAGTGTGTTCAATCCCAAAGAATCAAAAAAGCAAGGGTGTCTCATTACAGGTGGTTATTACCCCTTCCCCATACTCCCCTTGGGTGGGATGCTAGTTCATAGCAGGATATCCCCCAGCGCTTTGGTCAGGTCAGGTTTCCCAACCAATTTTTCTATACCCACAGGGTTGACAAGGGCAGTGCCAGAAAGTTCTTGTCTAAGAACACAGCCCAAATACCCTGATCCAGGGTCCTTCATTTAGAGGCTGGCACATTGGGTGTGTAGACCAGTACGACCAGCTGTGAATACAATTTTGTCTGACTGGCTGGACCCGCTAGAGTAAAGTTTTTCATATAACCAAGTTCAGTTCAAAACGTTTTGCCTGCCTGAAAAAGCCAGTTGTCTTCCCGCTGAAAACATCAATGAGACCTGTTTAAAGATTGATTTTCTTCAGTTATTCTGGCTGTCAGTCACAGACGCCACCAGTGACAGCTCCCTCTGACTTGCTAGGTGGTTAATGGACGCTAAAAGCACAACCATCAATAAGGTTTCTTGTCACTTTCTTATTTGTATACTCTTATAACCACTGTTTACTAGAATGTGTTGAGTTAGTCTTTATTACATTAATGACATTTCAGTACAGAGGCTTTGAGGTATTGTAAATAGACTGTGGCTAGACTAAAGGTACTGCTTGGCAAGAGTTCTGAGTAGCTTAGCTTTCCTGCTTTGTTCTGTGTGTTGGAGAAGTTCTGATGTGTTGAAAATGTTCAGTTCAGGTTGACTGATGGCTTGTATCTGCATAAAAAATTCAAACATTGACACCCTTTGAATGAGTAATGCCAGGAACAGACAATTAAGTTGAAACTACCCAAATCCACCACTGGGAAGGATACAGGATTTTAGAGAAGGGGGTGATATGGCCCGGTCAAAGGTGGTCATCTGTAGGGGGTTTTGGGGGCATCCTCCCCTGGAAAATGCTTAAAATTGAGGTCCTTGGCAATGGGATTTCAGGAATTCTGAGGCCAAGTCAGAGTGTTATAATATTGTCTCATTTTTTTTTTATTTAGGGGGATTGACTGCACCCCCCTAGATCTGCCCAGCACCACAAGGCAGTGTATCAGCTGGGAACATACAGTGTACATGCAGCCTGTCCCTGGTTATTGGTTTCTTTATAGCCAACCAAATTTCAGGAACAGACCACTGTGTATGAAATGCAGAGATCACTCAGCTTGTTAGACCAATACTCTGCACGTCCAGCAGCTTGCTGAACATGTATACTGGTACATAAAAAACATTTTGGCTCGCTCCTTTAATTCATTCTTCAGGGACTTCAGTACTGTGGAACTCAAGAGAACATTACTATTATAATAAGTTATAACCAATAAAACTCACTGTAAGCAGTTTTTTGCCATTTTGTCCACGTTTTGCATGGGTGACTAAGTTAAATGTTAAGGTCAATAGCCCCGCCAAAAAAAGCAAATGGTAATTGTGAGCTTTGCAGTCAAAAAGGTTTAAAAATTTACCTCGCAGCAGCAAAATTAATAAACAACATAATTTCTGGAAGTCCAGCTAATTGGTACAAGACCAGTTGAGGTTTGTCTAGTTCACTAAAAATTCAAAAAAGGTCTCACTGATAGAGACAACAATAATAATATTGTGATCATCATTGTTCTCATGTTGTTGTGGTTGTTGTACCCCTCCTTTTCGTTTTCCTCCACCAGCACTTCCATTCTCATACCCTTATCTTTATTTAAATAAAACTAAAAAAAAAAAGATTTTACACTCTAAAGCAGCACATTTTCAAGAAGTACAATGCTCATTACATTCATCACTTTTAAAGGATACAGGTTAGATATTCTAACATTGTTATGTCCCAAAAGAAGGAATAGTAGAAGTCCATAGCATCAGAACTGTTGAGTAAAACAATAACTATCTTTAATGCCTCGCATTAACATGATTTGTCCTACCTAATGCACAGTAGAAATGAGGATCTCTGAAAAATTGAAAGTATGCTTATTGAATTTTGCAGATAATTTCATCACCTTGCTAATGAGGCTTGTTGGAGGGCCTTGAAGGCTGTTGTGTAATCTTTAACTTCCATACACTGACAAAGTAAAGCTGCCTGTAGCGACAATAAAATTTAACACTTTAAAAACACATTTAGTTAAAATAATATCATGCCAGACATATTTGAGCATCCTTCTGTATCTTATGGGTGCGATGTGCTGAACAGTTGACAGCATGGCCCCTAGGTCATAACAGGTGTCACAGTTTGTGGCATTTTGGATCAAGTGTATTAAATTAAAATAGCTCAAAATCAATAAGTCTCCTTGGTATGCTCCATACATTTTGTCTAGCCTTCAGCCAAAGTGAAAATTTCATTTACAACAAAAGAAGTAATTTGAAACAAAATTGCTGCTTTGTTGTTTACTAAATAATTCGTACTTCGTTGCATTTACATCAAAGCAGCAATTACTGTAATTAGTTGAATGGGGCAAGGAGAGCACAAAACAACCAGATCTCATACAACCTTCTGCAGATGTTGATCTGAGTACAGTGCACAACATTTTTGTCAGTACCTGAATATGAGCTTTCATCGCCGAACAGCAAGTGACCATTTTTCTGTAAACCTGACAAAACAAGGTGAATAATGAATTTTCTTTAGACCTTGATACAAATTGTGGTGAAACATGAGATTCCTTGTTAGCTACAGCCAACCATTATTCAATTATAGGAAAAATTGTCACATTCGCATGTCCTGAGTGTGGCATGTGAAGCCTCATGCTAATCTGACCAACATTCAAATAAATACTTGGATTGAAACTTGTGCTCAAGTTTGATCAGTGTACCTCATATCATTCAAAGAGTGAAAATTTAAAAAAGTCAAATGTCCTATGATAAACCCTTGGCTTGCTTTGTTGACTGTATCACCTTCTGGACTATGCAATTCAACATTCATGTTTTAGAGTATCTACCTGATCATCCCAGACAGTTGATGGGACTGGTGAATTGAAGAAAAACGATGAGATAGCACCAGCTTCTAGGTAGCACCGCATCGCTGATGAATAATTACCAGAATCTAGAGAATATAAAAAACAAGAGGGGCGTAAGTGTGGCTGCAATGTCTTCTTTGTGCTCATGAGCCACGTTTACTGAATTTACAGAGGCAATCTCCATGGGATTGTTAACCTCTAAATAACAAGTCATGCAAAATACTATGTAGTACTGCATGACCAGCCAATGAAAGACCACAACTTGAAAACTTTACTAAGAACTACTGTCTTATTGAGGTATCCCACAACATGCATGTTATTTTGTGACATGAAATGAATTTCTACAAAGTAGAGGAAACTGCATTTGCAACATCTTGACACAGAAGTATGGAAAAAGGCAGTTTTCAAAATATGACAGTGTACATTACTCAAAGACCTAATTATTTTTAATGGACGGTCCTGATTCTGAATTAACACAATGTTGGAAGGAATGAAGTTATTGTAATTAGTGTTTAGCAAATCACTTACCTAAATAAATATCTCCTAGAGTTTGAAGCCAAGAAACATTTTGATGCTGTACTGAGAGGGCATGGTGGACAACACCAGACAGTGCCAAGCCAATGTGATCAAAATTTACATTACCAGGGCTATTAATTAAAACAAACCAACCTTAAAACCTCTGTGATACATAAAACAAACAAATGTGCCATACAATAGAAACCTTTTTAGAAAATAATTATTATTGTAAATATAAACAGCCCCCAATTTTTTGCGCTCACAGTTTTTTGTCGCTCTCAACAGGCATATGGGATTTGACCTGAAAAACTCCATAATCATGGTGACATTGCCCTTTAACAGAGATCTACGTTGCAGTGTCTAAGAGTGACTTTCCCATGGATGTTAATTATATTACTTGCAAGTAACAACATGTGAATTACTGTAGAGACACAGTAACAATGGGGAACTATAGAATTAAGTCTTTTTGCTTGCAATTTTTAATAACTACTCCTTTTTGCTGCTCAACATTTTGATGGTAGAGAAAACAAGTTATTGTTAAATAAATCCAGCAGCATACTTTGTGATTGCAGTAGGCCAGAGATGACTGTGTGAGCTTGATATTTCTCTTTGACTATTTGCCTCATCAACCTTGAAATAAAGAAAATATTACTGCAAGATTAAACATGAGGACAGCACTTGATAGTAACCCACTACACAGTAGTGATGAAACTGATCACATTATGACTCAAAAGCAAATTAAAGGACAAACAACTTGAATGATAACTGTTTAAATGCTGTACTAATAATAACCATTTCAAGTGAGGAGTATGTTAGACAGCCACTAGCACACTTTCTCCAAGTTTTATTGCTTTTTCTATGTCAAGTTTTCCATGTATTTGGCGACTTTTCATCATATCTGAGCAAACGCAATTTTCAAAGGAAAGTGGTCAATATTATATGTCTACACTATGCTGTGTCCACAATAATTACAATATTATAATTATTCTTTTTTATTGATGCCTACCTTGCCAGAGGCATTACGCAGTCGTACTAAACATGATATCAACACAGTGAGTACAGTCTCTTCCTACAAGAAGAAAAGATGACTGAATGATGATGATACTGACTTTTTTTAGGTCCACTTCTGAAATGGAGAGTGAGGGCATTACAAAGATTTACCTTTACTCTTCGAACAAAATGAATGAGGTTTGTCCTGCAAGATAACAAGCAATTCTATAAATAAGCAAATCAATTCCAACTTAAGTAAGAAACAGCTATGCATCATATAATTTTATTGAGTGGTTTCTTTAAAAAATGATTGTAAAAATATAACAAAAGAAAAAAAATATGCTTGAAGGCTTGAAGCCCAATCAGCTTGAAGGCTGGTATGCAGAGAGCCCTGCATCTAAAAAAAGTTAAAACAAAGCACTGATTGCATTTACAGCTAATAAGGAGTGTAACATACAAAGATCTTACAGTTTCAGTCCTTCAGATTGGGAAGCTATGCCTGCTTGACTTCCATCAGCAGATCTCTTCTGTTGTCCCATGTTGTTATTACTGAATATCTTCAGAACTGAAATAAAAAGGAAAGTTGGGAATGGCAAATCAAGACAAAACAAAATGAAGTTACAGTAAATGCAGATTCCAAACAATCCACCATTATGACTGGAATATAATAAATGCAATGACACTTTTTTTAATGTAAACTAGGTAACTGGACAATGGATCTCAACATAAAAATTAATACATCTTGACCAGAGCAATCCTGTGTAAAACAACAAATAATGTAAAACGCCCGAGTCCTGGGGTTCTTTACATTTGTACCATAAACCTAAGCAAGACAGTGCATTCCTCAAATTTCCATTTGAGTTTTCTGACACTAAAGCACATACATTACTGGATTGATAAAGAGATTCATAAGAAGGTATTTCAATGGATGCAAAACTTGCTGTAACTCCGAGATGTCTCGATGAAAATATCCTGTACATTGTACAAAATTCATGTACTTACTGCCATCCCAAAGACTTCTGGCTGGCTTCCTCCATCCCTGAGGTTTTGACAGAAAGTAGCACGTGGATGCCAGTAAGCTACACAGCTAAAAATTTAAAAAGGATAAGTCAAGCTCCATAAAGAAAATATTGCCATGTCCTACTGTGTTAAAAGACTTCATTGATCAAAAGGGATTACAGAATGATATATACATGCTCTGGAATAAAAGACAGGTAATATACAAACAACTTGATTATAAAGATCTTAAAATGGAAGGATTCAACTCCATGACCTCCCAGATACTGGTTGGAGACTCTAACCACTGAGCTACTAAGAGATATTTGGTGAGCTGGGCCATTATAATAACTAGGTTCACATGCGAAAACTCTTCATGCAACAATATTGCAAGGCAAGTTGAATTTAAGCAAGGTTTGCAACATGTTGTTAATGTAATTTGTCATATTTGCTTCTGCACTGTTTGGATGCAAGAAAATGATGCACCTATCACTTTTTAGTATATTATATAAGGAATTGTTCATCTACTCCAACATGCTAATCAGCAGATTATCTTACAGATCTGTGATCCAGTGACTGTGCATTCTCATCAACTCTTATTTCTGACAGAAACTCCCACTCCTTTCCATTTAATAGAAAGGCATTGACTTGTTCTTCCACATGAATCTCTGCAGCACCTGGAAACAATTCAACATGTTAGTAGAATACAGTGCATCAAATCAACTATGTTTTATGTAACACTTAGCTATTTTTTGACAAAGGCAAATTAACTGCCTGTATGATACTGAGCTATTGTTTCAAGCATTAGCCCTTCCTAGGGTACTTTGTTCAGGTGAAGATCTACATGTAATCCTAAAAAAATCAGCCTTATAGACTCCCTGTGGTGGTAGAAGCACCTATATCAACTTCAACTGGATATATAGCTAAGTGTTTCAATTACCTGCTGACCTGACAGACAAAAGTTCTTTAGAAACAAATAACATTGTTTATGTTTGGCATGCTATTGACAAATTGACTGAACTGTAGATTATGAGAACCAACCAGATATGGAAAAATGGCCTATTAGTGAGTAATGTGAACCTTGCTCAGTACCTGGAGCAGTTTGCCAAATGTAAGACTTGACTCGTTTTGCTATCTCTTCCGCCCGGCTGCAAAGAAAAGAAAATGAACAGCCTCAAAATATGGAACCCATGAGGTGTCAAAAAGCTTGTAACAAAAAAAAAAAAGCTTTTGCTGTGGTTAAACAGTCCAATTCGTGCAGTTCTGGCAGTGAACTGTGCCTCATGTAGGGTTTTTCAAAGTTTACAACTGTGCTTGACCTTTTCACTCTTTTGCCCTCTGTAGCTAAAGTGATGTGCTGTTCTCCGGGTAGGAGTGTTTTGCACATCTAAAAAAAAAAAAAAACAGACTGAACAGGTAAGAACTCGTATTTTATCAATTATTTCTTAGATACTTGTACCTCTTGCTAGGTGACTCCTGAGAAATGTCTAGCACAAGGAGTTCTTGTTGAATTGCAGCCTTCACTCTCTCTAATGGACTGCTTGCAGCACCCCTTCCTGCAACAGTGTTCACCATCCCAAGGGCATAAGAGAGAAGCTGAGATGCCTTCTCATACTCCTAAATAAAGAAACATGATTGGTCAATTTTTTGACGTAACTTTGGATTGTTCCCACTGCTGATGGACCCTCTGACAATAGTTCCTATTCTATGTAGAAAGGCTTCCTATTAAAAGGTTCCTACTGTAGAAAATAGTTCCTGCTGTAGTTAACACCCCTGTAAAAAGTTCTCCTGATGACAAATGCCCCTGTAGATGTTGCATCAGTGGGCAACTGAAACTCATATATGTAATCCAGTTTTGTAACCATTTCAGTTTATAAGGACAAAATTAACTGCCATTGAAGGAAATTAAGAGGCACTGACAAACAGCATGTCAGATCTATAAACCTTGATGAACCTCGAATTGATTACCCAACTAGAGGTAGTTTCCCTTACAGACAGGCCCTTATCTTTAGATACAGGCAATACCCACTTTTAATAGTTTTGAATTCACAAAACATCACACCTGTCCAGTGAAAAGCACCAACTCCACCTTAACCTCCATCTGTCCACTCCTCCTCCTTTCCCATTCCCTCCTCTGCTTCCCTCCCCTCCTCTGCTTCCCTCCCCTCCTCTGCTTCCCTCCCCTCCCTCTCCTGCCCCTCTCCCTCCACCCCCCCACCCCTCCTCAGCACCATGGTGTTAGGACACCAGGGCTGGGTTGTTCAAAGTACGATTAAGCTAATCCAGGATTAACGTAAATTTTTATTTCAATTTTGTAACTTTTCAGTGAAGTTTTCTGTTGCAATTTTTTGTCCTTCAATTTTGGCTTTGACCAATGTCATACTCCAGGAAACACGGACAGTGAAAACACTTTTATTTAAAAGAAATAAGAACTTTGATTAACTTTTAATCCTGGATTAGCGTTAATCGGCTTTTGAACAACCAGGAGCAGTCGTGTAAAGAACCCCAACATTTGAGTCAAAATGAAGGCTGGAGTACTCAATCAGAATTACCTGAAGAGCTGAACAGTGTAAGGCTTTGGAAAACAAAATATGGAGTATGTCCTGTTGTTGAAGGTTCTTTATCTCCTCAAGGTGGCTCTTATATAGTAAACACACATATTCCTTCAAGAAAAATAAAACAACATGAATTTAAATAAGCGAAAAATGGGAAATTGGTACTAACCATGATCTGGGGATTGGTGTCTAATAATATCAAGTAGAAAGTTAATCATTGCTTTTGTAGGTTCCATTATTTTGTAACAAGAAAACTACATGTACTGTATGGGCTTCATACATGATCATGCAACATTTTAAAAGGTGCCTTTAAGAGGTACAGTAACATGGGCATGGCTCAAATTTCCTCACTCAAATGGGATGCCAGTTCTAAAATAGGATATCAAATAGTTTTTTCCTGACTTACTATCCTGAAAGGTAGGGAGAAATATTTACAGTAGGAAACACATGAATGAGTTCTAACAAACTACAAATTTTTCCCCTACAGGATATGATCGCCACCCTGTCAGTTTGATAAAAAGTTCTCCTCAATAGCCTCAAACATGGGTGACGAGTGATTTACGTGACATCCTCAAGGACTGTATGATTAATTAGCTTAGAAAGTTGCAGGTGACATATGGGAAGCTTGTACGCTAATTAGGGAACTATCATGTTGGGACCTCAGCAGTGCCAGTTTGTACATGTAACGTCTAGACTATAGAGAACTAATTTCTAGACTTCAGACCCTTATTACTACTCATGCTGAATCAGATGGGGTATTCCATGACAGCATTTTTATGTGGTTGCTACATGTACAATGGTTCAGCTGAACTCATTATTTTTCACTGTAGGGTGGAGGGAGGCCTTCAGGATAACCTCCTTTACATTACATCTCAAGTCACACTACCTCTGAATGCCTTCTCCCTTTCTCAAGTTGATGAAGCTCTTCCACTAGTGTACTGATGGTACCAGGGTCAACTGTGTGTCGTAGTTTATTAAAAAGCTGACCTTTCTTCAACTCAGTGCTCTCTTGTCCTGTCGAGGCTGGGAGACAATGTGCCAATAATTTAATGCCAACAACAAAAGTTCATCAAGGATTAAGGATTTTATTAAGATCTGCAAAGATCCTAATGCTGATCTTTAAAGGTCTTGATGGATCTTTAAAAGATAACCACCAGGGAAACACAGGCTTTTAGCCCGTGTTATCCACACATTACCTCCTGGTTTTAATCACCAAATAGAAGATGGTGTTCCATGGGAAAACCATCTTCTATTTACAATTGGTTTTGAATACAGCATGCCAAAGCAAAAACATTTTGATCCGAGAGGGGAAGTCAAGTGATTAGCCACGTGCATGAATGAAATGAAAGCATTGCCAACATTCCAAAAGCTCATTTAATACTTTTTATCCACATAAAGATAAAAGGGAGCTTTTTTTGTAAGTTTTCTCCATGACTAAGAAAACAAAACAAATTTAATCAACAGCTGCTGCCATTTCTCTATGATTTCCTGCCATGCATCTATAAAAATATTATGCATGCACAGCTCCAGTTTACAAGGTATACAACCACAGCTACATTGTAATGAAGTTTACATTACCTTCTAGTCTACATTAAGCACACATTACTTTTTCTAGCATGAATTACCTTCAGTGGTATATTGTACATTAACAGGAATCCATTGGGACCTGTCTTGTTCAGTCTTAACCAACCCATTTTGAAGGTCATCCATCACTTCTTCCTAAAGATAACATAGATCTTTGTCACAAAAATACTCTCTCGGATGGCTGAATACAATGTGGAGATGTTAACCGAAGGCCTTCCACTTATTTCTTCATGAATACTACCTGAAGTTCATTCAGTAATAAGTCAAACGATAATTGAACCTGTGTACTTAAAGTAAATTATGTAACAGGAGATTCTCAAAAGAAATCTGATGTTTCTCTGTTGACTTCCAAAAATATTAAAACTGGCTTCTCTTTGAAATAGGCCATTTCCGAGTTGCCATTTGCCTCTGTGTCAAAATGAGTGTTTGAGCCAAACCATTGTTATGAAAATACATTTTGTGCAAGTTCATTTTCATAAGAAAGGTATGGCATATGCAGACTCATTTCGAAACAGAGGGAGAAGGCAACTTGGAAATGGTCTATTATTATCAGATCTCAGATCTAAAATACCTCTTCATTCAAGAATATTTTAGCAGGAGAGTTCTTGGCAATTTCCCATCCATCCACCAGTTCAGAAGTACAGCAGATCAACCTGTATCAGTAACAAAATAAAAACCAAAACATTCACCTAAAGTGTTAACTAAAGTAATACATACAATAAACTATAGTACCATTGTGCCAGCCCAGGACAATAAATGGGCAAACATAACATGACGGTGATGGTAGCATAGCTAAGTCTGCATATGAGACAAGTGACCCATCAGGCCAGTGCTTATACCGGTTTCAGCAGCATGAAGCTACTAGGAGTATTCCCTGCCCCCCCCCCCCCCCCCACACTGGATGGGATGCTAGTCCATCACAGGGTTACCCCTTAGCATTAAATTTGCCTCGGGGTGGGGAGAGTCGCTGTGAGAGTAAAGTGTCTTTCCCAAGAACACAACACAATGACCCCAGCCAGGGATTGAACCCAGCCCAGACTGCTCGATCCAGAGTCTAGTCAGTAAACATGAGGATAGGGCACCTCCACACAAAATGACTGTGTACTTACTGGACAAATGACTTCATGACTTTGAATCTGTTGCTCTCCGTTATACCCTGAGAAGGGAAGTCCTCTTCAACTGGTATGGACTGCAAACACAGCTAGATAAGACACAATCATAACAGTTCATTTTTGTTCAGTTCACTTTCATTAATTATCTGCATGATCAGATGAAAAGGTATATTAATTATAATATACCTTTTCTCGGGGGAGAGGGGTACTTTCATGTTAAATTTGCAAAACTCAAAAAGTGGCTCTGAACCTCTTAACACTGTTTTCTCAAATTTTATAGAAAGCTGTCTCTTAACAAGCTAGTCATTATCATATGACACAATATGAGGTTCACTGGGCTAATTTTCAACTGTGAAGCAAGTAACGCAAAAAATGCGAGGGTCTTTTTGACAGGTTATACATACTGTGGCTGTGGTAACCTCTGACAGGAAATGATGGTTACAAGATCACTTAGTATATGATTTCAAAGGCATGTTTTTGATACCGTTGTTTTACTAAATTCGTTACTGACACTAATAAAGGATGGCAGTATTTAACCAGCTACCTTTTTATTGATCCAGGTTGCATTTTCGTCAAAATAAAAATCACAAACCAATTTTCCTGATCTGTCTCTAACTTCTGAAGACAATAGGGTAAATCAAGTAATTTATGTTGCAGTGAATGGTTTAGTCTGAAAACAATCTAGTCACTGATCATGTCATATTTTCCTCACATCAGTAATTGTTTTCAAACCATGGTTCAAGAGATAACTCCTGGCATACAGCTGTGCCCATGACATTTACTTGGCTGTTTGGGTCAAAGAAATACTTACAGAGAAAATCATCTCTAGTTGAGCTTGAGAACAATTCTCCAGCGAGAGCCAAAATCCAGGATTTGCAGGTCGTCCTTCTAGAACATCCCTGATTATATTGCAAACCATTATTTGCCAGTCTAAAGGAATGTTGGTAGCACTTTCTTCATCTTCACTCATTCTCCGACTATGTGTTCTTAGTTCTGAGACTAAATTTTTTCTATATTCCAAAGGAAGCTCAAATGTGATGTTGTCCTCTAAAAGTACCACAATAATATCCTGTGTGATAGTAACAAAAGAAAGATGCTAAACATACATGTAAATCACTATTTCTGTATTTTGGAAATTAAAAATTAGAGTAATGACGTGTTTCTTCTTAGGCATCCATTTGTAATTTAGTGGAAATTTAACTAACAATTTTGGGTAAAGAGAGAACATGTTGATACCATAGGAACTTTGTTAGAACAAAGTGCTGCTATAGGGATCACAATCTCTGACTACAACAATAATAGTTATCCTGAGTGGTGCTTGCAACAATTACATTCAAATGACAAAATAAGATCATTAGATATGGTTGTTTCAACATGATGTTAAACTTGGTAGATTTGTTTGATATGAAGTAAAGATCTCCAAACAACCCTCACTGCTTCTAGACTTAACAGCCTGTTCTTATCACTCCTGTACTTTTGGAGGATTGTGACTTTTTTTTTGGTGAGGGGGGGGGGAGGGGGGAGGGGTGAGTTGATTCTTCTGGGTAGCTCCAAATGTTCTCAGTGGATGTTAAATCTTCTCGACAGAAATTTATGCCAAAACAAACAGGGTAATATAATAATTGTCTCTCTACTAAGGTTCATTAAAAACAAATACCATGTAATTTTGGGACAGCTCATAATTTATATGTTCCTGCCATTGTTTATCAAAGCCAGTTTTTTTTATTACAATAAGGCAGCCCTTTCAGCACTAGGCCGTTACCAGCAGGAACCCACAAGCCAAATACATCTTCATTTGAGATCACTACTTTTGAGTGCTGTGTTAATTGTACTTTTGGAGGGTGCCTACATGCACATTTGGGGGTTGTTTCCTTTGAAACTATTATTAATTATTTCATATTTACATTATATCCAGAGTGTCGGGACTGTTCAAATCTCACAGCTAGGGATGGTTTAGTTGCTGCAAGCGGTGGCGCACTTGTTAGAACAGGGGGAATGCCTGTCAGGCCACAGCATGCCATATAGTAACCACTCAACCTCTGTTCATTGACAGTGTAAAATGATGACTGACAGCACTAGAATGGAAAGGAAAAGGTTCATTACAATGTGACACAACTGAAAAAATGCAATGAAAATGTTGCTCCAGTGCATTTTCTGTATTTCAAAGTGGCTTAAAAAGTAGAAACACAAAACTAATACAAAATACATAAACTTAATTCCCATCTATGAATCACATAAGGTTTCATTGTTCAACAGAATAAACCAAATTCATGTGCAATTGGCCTGCGCATAAATCTGCATGTAAATTTTTACTGGTGCATGTCATGATGTGCATAAATCATGCGTAAAGCACCATGCTACAATCCCTGTGGCCTACGTTTCACCTCCAGACTAACAAAATAATATTCAATAAATATGAATAACCTACATGTTAGTATGTTTTAATAATAAACCCTCAGTGGACACACATTATAAATTAAAAGCAAAAGGGCCCAATAACAAAATTGTGCCATTCTGTGGTTTTTAAACAGTCATACTGTTGCTGTAGTTGTACAGCAGTGGTGCCAAAGACGTGCCAAAATTTGATGTATTACTGTTGCACCACAGTCATTTTCCAAATGTTCTTTGGAATCTGTGAAAATTCTGACTAGTTTCACACCAACAAAATGCACTGTGGTATCCTGGCACAGCATGATAACATGAATGTGAGCAAATACTGGAGCTACCTGATTCTGACTACTACACTAAGTTGTAAGAACATGTCACAACATGTTTTATAACTGCATATTTAAAACCTGGAACATTGGATAATGTTTTTCCTGGGTTTTGACTCTTCTTTTCTACAGAATGTTACTTACTTAATAGTTGGAATTATCAATATTGCGGTTATTTTTAATAAAAACATTCTTCCACTCATGCTTGTTAGTTACATGTATGAGATGAATTATAGCCAAAGACACATCCTAGGGTCTCATTGGCTAATTATCATGTCATATCCAAAGTATGCTCATGGAAAAATTGTTGAAGATCTTGGTTCATGTACAGTGATTAAATCAAATGATTTTCAAGGTCTGGACGGGCTTGGTGCCTACAGTAAAATGCGCGACCAGGGGGAGCACTCCCTGGAGAAGTGCAAATCAGGTGATACTGGGGAGTAGCTACAGTGTACCTTAGAATAAATAATCAAGATCAGGCTTAATCATTGATCAGTTGGCAACAGATGTTTATGACAAACCTGTGCATTCTTGCAACTTTCGAACAATTTCATAGCTTGTTGAAACTTTTCTTGGTAGAAGTAGAGAGTTCCTAAATCAAAGGAAACCTAAAACAGAAGTAAAAGTAGCAGGAAATTAATCACTTTCCCACATAAGAGAGGAAAAAAGAGATCATAGTATTACTGATTAAACAATGCCATTTTATGAGCATGTAATGCATGCAAAGGGACAGTTCTTTGCATGTTTTGTGTGTAGTGATTTTTATAACTTGACAAAACTGTAAAGAGAAAGGAAATTATATTGCTAAAAAATCATATAAGATGATTGATGGCATTGTTACCCCTTTCTGCTAAGAACCACCAACCTATCAATATTTAAACATCTTCAAGGAAGGCTCCCAATGTATATAATTCCTCCATGGATACACCTGGTGGGAGTGGGAGGGGGGGGGGGGGTGTGGAGGGTTGTACTCCCTTATATGGGCTATGTAGGTATGTTCAGCCCCAAATGGTATCCTCTTTTCCAGCCTTTTTGGTCATAAACAGGGTATGGTTGTTCTAGTCTTGAATTGAGTATGTTTTTAAGAAGAAGTTACCTACCCCAGGAATGCACATACCTGAGCAATGATGTCTTCCTTCTTCACAGTAAAAATCTCTTCAGTAGTTGTATCCATTTTTTCAACTACATTGGAGCCATTACAGTCATCAGATCCATTCTTTGCATCACCTTCACTCTTAGCTTTGTCATCATCTGTGATGTCAACATCCACGCTCTGTGCACCCTCTTCACTTGTTGGTCCAACCTCACTTGAAGCCTTTTCTGGCTCTGTTTTATCAGTCTTTTTAGGATTGGATAACAATGAAGGAGCTGTAGGAAGAACCATGTCCTCTGTCACCTGAAGAGCTTGATTAAGAATGTGGATGGCAGTAGAAAGTTGGTCTTCAAGCTGATATAAAACAATTAAAAAAAAAAACAAGTCATGTATGACTGTTTGAAAACTTAAAGGTGATTTATGCTTCTCAAGATGGATTTTATGGTAAATTCACTAAATTGCAACATAGCCCTGCAGTCCTGTAATTCATCTTTGAGGGTGATGGGAGGAGGAGGGGAATTACATGTAACAAGACATTCTATGTTTCATTAGGAAAAGAGGAACATGTTTCACATGAACTTAAATAACTTGTGAGATATTGAAACTTCATGTCCAAAAGCACAGCCTTGTTCAGCATTTTCAGCCTTTCTCTAACTTCTTTTTTCTAAAGCAAAATGACCACATTCCTCCAAAGACTACATGCAGCGATCAAAGATTGGCCTGTCCTGGTTATGCCAATGTTTATCACATGATAATTGTTGTCGAAAACAACTATGGAAGACAGAATCAAAAGTTCTAATGGTTCATGACAAATAAAAGATTTATTTCTCATATCACTGAAATCATTTATGGAACTGACAGTTCACAGCTACTTAGTAGCGAAATCATGATTCTCAAGACAATTTAACTAACCATTTCACACAATTTTCACTGAAAAAATTAGGCCATTCATACATCATGAAAATGCCCTAACAAATTATACACATCTTTAGTTACCAATAAACAGTTTGTTCTAAACTTACCTTTCTTAGAATGTTTTCATTTGCCAAGTTATCAGCTGTCATACTTAAAACAAATTACAAAGATCAAAGTTAATTAAAATTTGGTATCAAGTGTCATTGACGTCTTAATCATACATCTTCATCCGCCACCATCATTGTGATTGTTTTAAATGAGATTGTGTGACTAAAGCCCAGTTCAGATGTCATGCTTCTGCTGTGCAGAACTAAATTACAATTTGGTTTGACTATGGCATGGCAGGAAAACAACTCTAATTGAGACATCATGCAGAGTCGAAACAAATTCAGGATTTACCTATTCCTCATAACAATTCTCCTCCTAACTCCCCGAGGGAACACAATCTCACCAAAACACATTACTATAATTTTTGAATTTTGTTCAGTGCAACAATTGCTGCTGTGCTAGAGTCATGTAGCATGGCAGAGCTTGTCAAACTTAATTGCTTGCTGAACTTAATTGAAAAGTTTGATTCAGACGACAAGCTTCTACCATGCTTTTGTCGAACTTAATTCCTGAATTTAGTTTGGCATGGCAGAAGCACGACATCTGAACTGGGCCTAACAGTTCATAAGTTATTCCATGAGTGTCACAAATGTACAACAAGGAGTTCCTATAACAGTTGTTACTCTTCTCTCCTTCTCCTTTCATCTCCACGCTCCCTCCCCCTGTACCCTGTATTTATGCCTGCTACAGACTGAAACTATGAAAAGTGCTATACTACAGCCATTGAAGATAAAATTTGGTTTCAGGATTCTACAGCTCTTAACTAACAGAGTGCCTATAATAACATATTCTTTACAATAACTCACCCATTGTTCACAGATTTGCCAACATTTGGCAGAAAATGTTGAGACAGAGTCCTAACCACCCTGAATTGAATACAACACAAGTCAGTAAGCAAAGAAGGAGCAAACTTATTTTCACAATTAATTACAAACTATGAACACCAGCCTTGACTCTAGGATGTCTAGCTTAGAATTGCTGGAATCACTAGGGGGGGGGGGGGGGAGCTCCCTTATATGGGGTATATAAGTATACATGTGCGGCCCCAAAGGGTACGGGTTTTCAGCCATTTTGGTCATAAATAGGGTATCAATTTTGGCCAGTTTGGTTAGCAATAGGGCATGGATTTTGCACTCTAGTCTTGAATTGAGTAATGTTTTTAAGAGGAAGCTACTTTTTCATCATTATCGATAAGACCATCAATGAAAGCCCTTCACAAATTATGTTTACGGCAATTTCACATTGGTCTGAACTAAGAAACTAATAAATTTATTACCATATGACAGGTCTGAAACAGGGTGTTAATTTAAGGGTCAGGTCATAAATAGGGTATCAAATATAACTATGGTAAGGAAAAACGCTGATTTTGGTCATAAACAGGGTAAGGCAAGGCTCAAAGGGTTTCTTCAAGTAGGGAGAATCCACTGAGTGACATGAGCACAGGCAAAGGGTTTCGACTATGCGCCTGCACTCACCTCGCTCAGCGGCTTTCTATAGTGAAGGTTTCGAACCTCTACAGAGGAGAGACCAAGCTTAGTGCTTACAGCTAATGACAAACATTTCCTACCATCTGTAGTAAATTATAAGTGTCATCGCAGTTTTTTGGTCTAGACTGCTTATATCTGTATCACTGTTAATTGCCTAAAAAAAACAACACATCGAAAATCAACACTAATCAAGATAACTTGGAAGAGGCACACAATCTGACCCAAAAAACACATTTTTTTATCAAAAATTATTTTCCTTACAGTAGTTAAAAACAAATAAACAACTACTGTAACAGTGTTTCATAATATCTGGTAACCACCCAAGATCAGTGTGTCTTGCTAATATCATCATTACTGCATGGTTCTGCACAACCTGATATCGGGACTCCTTGTAGGACTTGACTGTAGTACGTGAATCAAATTTTTCTATGATTGGCAACAATTTTGGCTGCACTTACGTAATCTGTGATATATTAGAATAAAATTGAGATCAATTGAAACAAGATATTATTATTGTTTCAAGAGTTGCTCAAATTTTGTACTTTGAACGTTTCAACTCACCCCATCTAATGCTGCAGCTGTCTTTATCAATTCTCCCAGCAAAATGTTCTGCCATTGAAGAGACAGACTGAAAAACAAAAGACTTGCCATTTACAATCAGAAAAAGTTAACCTGACAACTAACGAAAAATAGGCATCAAAAATAAGAAAACCCAACACTATTGCTCCCAGACATCAGTTAAAATGGCTTTTTTTTTAGGCCATTGCATGCACTGTTGGTTTCATTCACAGATTCCAAAAATGTGATCATGTGATGATGCATTTCATTATCGTGTGAGGAGACTGAGTGAATCTCTGCTGTCGGGGAAGTTGCTTCACAGGTTGTTGGCAAGTTTGTTGAGTTTCGCACTTTCTAGCAAGACACAACATACAAGATACAGTATGTCATAAGAGAAGAGTTCAACAGTTACAAAATCCATCGCAAGGATAAAATTTGCCTCCAACTTGATACTTTTGAGGAATTTGCAGTGTTCAGCTATGCTGCAAACTGTAACCATCTGTGCCAATAGATGTTTTTCATCACTTGATCACTTTTTTGAATCTGCAGCTAAAACCAATTGTCCATGAAACAGCCTGAAAAAAAAAAGCGCTCCAACAGACATCTGAGATCAATAGTAACAGTTCTGTACTTCTCTTCTAACACTTCCAGGTTCCATTGCAGCTGTGCAGCAGCCCTTAAGGCTAAGTGGCAAAGGTGTCGTGCTCTTTTGCTCTCGGTTGAGGGAGTTTCAGAAGCAACACCCTTGGTAGATAGAACAAAGCTCCTTTTAATGTTTAATAAAACTGCCATTTTCCTTATCTGCTTACATGTACTTAGGTTGAGACTAACATTACTGTGCCCATGTGCCTAGACTTTTTTAAGCCCTAGGATTTCAAATTTCAAGGGTGACACTTTTCAGTTCTGTATTCAGTGATGATGGGAAACAATTTGCAACAGAAAATGTTTTGCAGCAAAATTTCATGCCTGATTTGGTTTACCCTATATCATTTTCTAGTCCACAATCTCATACATGTATCTGTCCGAAACTACATTTCATATACACATGTACTTTACAATACAGTTTGAGATGGATACAGGATGGTAAGCAACCAGTGCAAACCGAAAAGCGGGTCATGAACGAAGAATTCCTCAACTTGTTTAGAATCAGGAATGGAAAAAAAAAACCAACTGTATAAAGTGAATTTTGATTGCCAGGGCTGAATATGTTAAAATTTTGGAAACAGTTTTCTCTAACATGGTAACATTAAAGTACAGTAAATAGGTCTTATCATGAACCTGAGGCTTGTATTTGTTTAGTAGACTTGATTAACTGGACCATGACAATATGCAACAAATGCCCAACAAATTTAGTTTCTTAAATATTCATAATTTATAGTATGTCTGAACTTCACAAAACAAATTTTTTTTTTTTTCATATTTGAGGACATGGGATCGTGTGTACTAAAGGCATCTGTATCAGTGTCAATCAATATCTTTGATTGACCTTTGACCAATACTTGATTGATATCTTGATCACCACTTGATCAGCATCTCTATTGGCGGAGTGTTGACCAACTCATATGTATTGATCAATACTCAATGAGGTGTCTGTGAAAAATTAGTCGACTCTCAACCAACGTTCGACTGAGATGTTGATCAAGTGTCATTCGAGTGTCAACTGACGTGTTCATCAAGTATTGATCAAGTGTAGATCAAGGGTCAGTGAGGGTCAATCGAGGGTGTCGATCAAAGGTATCAATCAACACTCGACGGTGTATGCATTTAGTATACATGATCTGATCTTTGCTACTGAAAAATTTATCTTTTAATGCAAGTTGACCAACTTTATCTGCAGTTCATGATTATAACACTGAAGACAGTGAAAATATCAAGGATGACCCAGAGCAGTGACTAGTCAAAGTGCTTACCACATTGATGTTGAATAACCCTGAATGTTCCAGGAACTGAACAGTAAGTTGGGTGGCTGAAGGTTCTGCAAGTATAACAAGCACATATCACTATATTTATGACCTACAAAAGGCTGCCCTAATTTCCAAGAAACATATCATGGCATTAAATTTTTTATACCCCCACCCCGTATGAAGGGGTAACCTCTGGCACAGGGCCTGTCGGAATATTTATTTTCAAAGACACTGACAAAATGTAGTACCCTGCGGATGCAAACTTTAAAGGTGCGGACAAGAATAATACTAGGGTGTCGGAATCTGTCTCCCATTCCGTACAGAGGCGGGGCCCGGTATAAAAAATGGAATGTCCTTTTGACAGGTCGATTGGCAGTGGTGGCTGATAGATTTTCCGCTATAGTAGCAATGTTAAAAAAAAATACTAAACATAATATTAACCTGCAGATACATCTTCCAGATGTTTCTTCAATGAATCTCCAGTTGTATCAAACAAGAAGTCGAACCAAGACACAGTAGTTTTATGCAATAGTTTCGCGTCGATGGTCTGCGCCATTTTGTTTTCGCCCGCGCGAGTCACAGCGATCCTGGCCAGCAGCTTGTTTAGCAAACGGCGATGTATTTGTATACTACCATCACCAATATAATCGACGGTTTTGATGACGTCACTCTTCCCACACTTCTTTGAGAAAAACACACTCGCTCGCCATTCGGCCATCTTTGCTTTGCTGACAGTCGAAGACGCAGTGAAATCAATCCTGGCCATCCTGGGCCATCCTTTATAGTTTTCTGTTATATTTCTGACAACTCAAAATGACTTCAGGAACTCCGTACATTGGTACCAAAATAAGCCTAATTTCTAAGTCAGAAATTAGGTACGAGGGTGTCTTGTACTCCATAGACACCAAGGAAGCTGTTGTGACGTTGGCGGACGGTTAGTCATTTTCGGCGATATATTTTTTGTAAATGAGCAAGGTGATTCGCAGAATCTATTTCTAACTGTGGTCTCATCATCCTTCTTTGCAGTCAGATCATTTGGGACGGAAGACCGGGAAGCTCCGAAAAAGGTTCCTCCGAGAGAGGAAGTGTACGAGTACATTGTTTTTCGGGGGCACGACATAAAGGACTTGCATGTTTGCGAACCTCCTAAGCCAAAGCAACAGGAACCTCAGCCGTCGCAGCTACATCCGGACCCAGCCATTGTGCAGGTATACCGTATTCCTTTATGGAACTGTTGTACTGGAGTTTGCGTTGTATAAGCTTAATACAACATTGTTTATTATTCGATTCGCACAATTTCCGTTTGGAAGACAACGAATCAGCTGACATTAAATCTTGTTTAAATTATTATTTCTTATGCAAGACACTGCTGTAGCAACCTTTATTGTATGTATGTGTGAACTACAATGAATGTTGTATGCTCGATAAAACCCATATAAGATAAACGTAACCGTATTTTATTTCGAGTCATGACAGCCAAAACTTCTAAATGTGTGATGATGACACCGTATTCTGAAAGTGAAATAGTTGCTAGTGGCCCAAAAGGCATAAAATTGCCTCGGAATTTTGCTTCTATAGTATATATTCATTACTAACCTGACGGGCTAGCCACAGTCACAGATAGTGTATTTTGCTTTGGCAAAATTGACTTGTCATCCATCCTGGAGCAGAAATATTATTTTGTTCTGAATGATGTGTGTCGGCAAAGAATGCCTCTGCACATACAAGATCCGCTTGAATTCTGCCAAGTTAATTCTTTGAATTGGACAGGTGAATATATGACTTGTTTCAACCTAGTTGGTGGAACTTAAAAAAGCCATAGTTTTGGCTGAAAAGTACTGTCATTCACAAGTATGGCCACCTGGTCCTCCCCCACTTTTTTGGAACAATCTGGATTAGCAAATATAAGAAGAACTGGAGAAGTGTTTTTTTAATTAAAATGTACAGGCAGCCAATTTACAAATTGTTATTTTGTTGTTGACACTTTGTTTTTACCAGTCTGGTAGTTCAAGGCATCCTGGTGGATATTCTCCTTTTCACCCTCCTATGCCATATGCTCCTCACACAATGAACTATGGTCCATTTGGTGGACCGTACGGTGGCTATGCACCTGGAGGTCGACACACACAGATGCCAGGTTCTATGCAGCCACATCCAGGTATGATACCACCAGGGCCTATGATGCCGCCACGGATACCAACACCACCTCTAGTACAACCCATGCCGGTAGCTCGGAGTCATACGCCATCTCCTGAAACTGTATTACCTGAACCACCCGGCTCCAGTAACCATGAAGTTAAAAGTGATGACACTAAAGATAAAAATACAGCTCAACAAGGAACTCAAACTGTACAGACAAAAAGGAGACCCTCGTCCCGAACATCATCTAGAAGAAGCTCTGAGGACAAGACTGAGGCTGTAGTACAAGAAAAGAAGAAACAAGAGACGAAGGATAAAGAAAACACCAATAAGGAATCAAGTGGAACAAATCAGTCGGCTGAACCCCAGAGACAAAGACAAGGTATAGTATGAAAGAAAGTAATTAATTTGAAAGAGTTCCATTGTGCTAAAAATGTGATTTGGTAGATTGATAAATTGGTACATTCATAACTAAAGGGGAGCAATGAAACTATGATGTCCATGGAAGAGTGAAAAAATTACAGTCAACTCTCTTATAAGCGACAACCCTTGGTGCAAGACTAAGTGGTTGCTTACGGTAGGTGGTCCATTATGGGAAAAAATCAACAAATTAAGCCCAGTGCTGGATTGACTGATCAATTACATAGAGATATTACGTTATCAGCTGAAATTAGGTAAATAGAAACTAAGTTTGATTTTTTTTTCGATTCTCCGACTGAAACTTTGTGTGAAACTTTGTTTTACCCAAGATCTAATTATAGACATCTTTGCTTGTAAACAGCTATTATCTGTCATCACTCCAGTTAGTGTTAAACTGAACTTTTGTCACTTCTGAGTAAAGATTTTGTAACAATCATACAGTACATGAACATGTTGGGTGGTCGCTTACCGGAAACAGAAAACAAAAGAGTATGTCAAACTTCTGGCCTATGTTGCAGGCACTTAAGAAATTTAAGTAGTATTCACTTAAGAGAGAGCTCTTGGAACAGTATATGACTGAGAAACAAAACAGTTATTTACAAAGTGGTCGCTTACAAGGAGTGGTCGCTCTGAGAGAGTTGACTGTAGTAATAATAATCCAATAACCAATAATCATTGTATTATTGGCAGTGGTGCTGTTAAACCTACCATGACTTCACTTTAGATTATCACAAAAAATATAGCTTTTTTGTATTTAAGTAATAGAGGACATTTTTCCATGTTTACATAGCCTCATTGTGACGTGACGTTGATTTGCAGCATTTGAGGTAGTTATGCTAGCTGGAGATGCAATCAAGGGTTTGCAAAATTTTTGAGTGTTAAGATGAGGCTATGTGAACATGGGAAAAAGTCCTCTATTGCTTTTATAAAAGTTCTCAAAAATAAAATAATTCGATACAGTGTAACTGTGTTTATATGCTCTTATCTACAGTACCGGTCAAAGGAATTGCAGCACCTACACGCACGTAAAATGCGTGTAGTCTGCGTGTAGTATTTGTGGACAGTGCGTGGATGGTGCATGTAAGGTGCATGTAATTACACCTGGTAAAATTTACTGATCTGGTAGTTACACGCATTTGCAAGTAATTTTATGCAAATGCGTGTATTTTAATTGGAGCAAGAAACCTTTGTTATTCATACACGCAATTGTGTGTATTTTGGAGAACAAAAAGTCACTACTAACTTGTATTCAAAACACCTGACTTTCGACGTTCACAACAAAAAGTAAGTTGAATAGCCGTCGGACAAGCATTGCTAAATTACTGGACTAGCTCGAGCGCCTATCAAACAAATGCTCTTTCTTAATCTGTAGCAGTCCGCACTTCTGCTTAACATCAAAACTTAATTCTTAAAGATCTCTGAGCTTTCGTTTACGTTAAAACATGTACGACGTACGTCGCAACATAATGTTTACCCATGCAAGAAATGTCATTTTCAATTCCTGTTCCTTCGATAACAATGAAATGGGGATTCAACAGAAACTCGCAGATTGTCTCTTAATGTTAAACAGCAAAGAATCGTAAAGTACACTAATTGGTGTGATTTAAAATTGAAAGCGACATTATGTGTTCATGTTCTGTTATCTCAGTGAATCCTAGCTAGCATTCCTGCTTGTTGAAACTACAACAGAAAAATACTTTCACTGTAAAGCGGTAAGCCGGCTTAAGGAAACTGGTTGATTCTATCGGAAACGTTTGATGACCGGAAGCAAGAAGGCGAAAGACTAAACTGCATCGCAGTGCAGTCCAGTCCAGTAAATGTTACACAGCAAATGTTTTGTTTTCATTGCACGTACTTTTAATATTTCGTTCTCATTACATGCACTTAATGAGTTCCAGTTGAACGACTGTGAGTAATTTTGTAATGTGCGTGTAGTACACACTCTTAATGCGTGTGTAATGCTGCAGTCCCTTTGACTGGTACTGTAAACACCTATTGAGCAATGAGAGCATGCATACTATCTTAAATATTATATAATGATTCATAGCATCTATGTTATTTTCTACAAGGTGGTAATCGTCGTACTCGTGGAAGAAGAGGAGACTCAGGTGCAAGAGGTTCTAAACCACGAACTGGTGGTGATCCAGTCAAATTTGAAGGGGAGTTTGACTTTGAGAGTTCAAATGCCAAGTTTAACAAGGAGGAGATTGAAGAGGAACTTCAACAGAAACTCCATGAAAATCTAAGGATTACAGATGAGGTAAACAACTGCTTGTGTTTTATTTGTACCTGTACGTGTTTTGGAGAAAAATCCACTAAGTGGAAACACAGGAGGCAAATGGAAGCCAAGAGATGGTTTATAATAAGATACCAGCTGCAGATTTACTGTCCATGGTTACTGACATTATAGACATTTAGCCAAATAGACATCATTTGAAGTACCTTCACCTGTGAATAGTTGCTGTATGCATTGTTCAAACTGTTTGCCTGAGTAAGACTCTTTAAGTCTCTCTACAAATTGCTACCACGAGGTGCAAAGTTGACTGGTTGTTCTGTTGCTATGGTAACCTATTTGGCCAAAAAGATTACCATTTTTGATTCACCAGTGTCTGGGCATTTATGTGATACCGATATTGTAGCATCAAGTGATGAACAGTAGTAGTATTCATCTGTCAAGTGTCAAGTTAGAGGCATTGGAAAAGTGCAGGAAGTTGTTGCCATCCACTTTAAGACAATGCAGTTTGGTTACCAGTGACAAAAGGCTGATCCTGAAATGTTAGCCACAGTTTGGCTTTTGCTTGTAGCTCCATTAATGGTATGCTGCTGTTTTTAGGATGAAAGTACAGAAAACAGTACTTCTGGAAATGATATCGTCCATGACTGTCATCCACAGAGTCCTGAAAGTTTTTATGATAGCTCCAAGTCTTTCTTTGACTCTATCTCTTGTGAGGCAAATGATAGAGACAAAAACAGAAGGTAGTTTTTGATTTGTGGAACTCTTTCAAAGGTTTACTAATTGTAGTACATGTGTGACTCCATCAACAGAATTTGCCTTGTCTTTTTATGTGACTAACAAACAGTTATTAGGTTTTTAGCGATAGTAAAGTGGTTTTATACCGAAATGTAGGTTGCAGTATTTTCAGCTTGACTTGTGATATCTTTTGATTTTGTTGTTGTTGTTGTTGTCATTTTGTTTTCATGTTCCTATTAATTTGAAATTCATACTCTATATATTTAATCAATTCAGAAAGGTAATGTTTGCACTCAACATTTGCTTATTAATTTGGGACACTTCAGGAAAATTTACATGCTGTACCCCCAAATACTGTCATTCAACGTGATGATGGAAATGTTACTGCATGGAAAAAAATAATGCAGTATTCAACTTCCTAGTCTTGTGTTGTTGTTGTTGTTGTTGTTGTTGATGATGTTTTTTTTGTAACAAAATAAATTATTTATCTTGTTTCTTGATGCTATATAGAATTCTCGTTGTATTGTTCTTTTCAAGGGCACACCCTTCATGGCAACAAGAACGCAAAGTGAACATTGAGACATTTGGTGTAACTGGTGGTATGCGACGAGGCGGTCGGGGAAGAGGAAGAGGCCGTGGTGGATATAGAGGTGGTCGAGGTGGAAGCAGATATCAAGGACGTGAGGACAGTGGGCGTAGTGGCCGTGGAGGTTGGCGAGGTGGCCGTGGCAGTTCAAGAGGTGGCCGCCAAAAGGCCTGGGTAGATTACCCTATAAATGGTGATGACAGATTACCAAAAAATATACCCAATGGTCCATCAGTGGTAAGTTATTCCCAAGAACCTCTTTAACTCAAGGTTTTGCTTGACAAGGCACTTTTGTTTGTGATCAGAGAGAGAAGATGTGGAGGAGTTGTAGTAAACCATGTCACTCCTTGCATCCTCACACATTGACAAACTAATCCTACACTTAACAAGAATGCAGGAAGTTTAATGGTCACATTTGAACCTAGTTACTACTAAGTTGTGTTCTAGGTTGCACAAGTCTTCTGTCAGTCCTCTTTTACAGCTGTGGTAGTGGAATGTGTGACCAGTGTCTGACCGTGCCTACAGTGCAATTTTTATGGTGCTGTTGAAAGAACATTTTTGTGCTGATGTCAGTTGCATCTAAGCCTGAACATGTCACAAATAAACACGATCTAGATGGGTATCAAATGTTACTCGATTCATCATCAAATTATTCAAAGTTTGGTTAACTGTAGCATCCACTTGTCAAGTCATCAATAAGAACAAAATGTCACCTCAGGTGATCCCTGGATGAAGGAACTCCTATTTGAAGGTTCATCTGTACTTGCTAACCTGTATACAAGTGTGGTCCGAATTTGGACACTCTATTGGGTGTAGAAGTTTCCGTAGAATTCTATGCCTATACGCCTATACCTGCCTTCAATAAACAACGGCCATTCCGAACATCACCTTGCCCTATTTTAACTTTTCCCTGGTTATTTATCCCCTAATGTGCATTTGTGTTGCCATGGCAACCAATGTGTTATTTTTTAACATTTATGTATTCCACATTTTTCCAAAATGAAAAATTGAAACAGGTCCTGGACAATATTCTCCTCTTTTAATATTTTTTCCCCGAGAGTGTTTCGACTAAATGTACCGCTATTATTTGAAATGCTTTAATCTCATATTTTTGTTGATTATCTTTTACCTAAATTTGTTATGTTAAAACTCCAAGTTTTTCTACATTTTTTTCTTTCTATGTTATATCTCTAACATTATTGTGTCTATGTTTATCACCTAAACTAGTTCATTATACTACTCTACTTTCTAAAGCGAATATAAATGCTGCGGCTGAACCTAGAACAACAACAGGATAGATGTACTGGTAAAAACCAAAGAATAACATTACCTCTTTCACGATTTTTAACCATTATACGACTCTACGGCTGTAACAAGTAGAACCGTAGAGGTTATAACTTTAAGCAATATAAAAGAGTAAAATTTAGTGGAATATGAGATAGCTTGCATACAAAGTACTCAAAAGAAAAAAGACCAAACTGGCTATAGCTATGCATTTAGAAAAACAATAAATAAAATAATTATACCAGTGGCTTAGGTAGATCAGATCTACACCCACATATTCAGGATTATATATCTATACTGATCTACGGCTCTACGGCTCTACAGCCTTATGTGTGACTGTTAGCTTTTGAAACTAGGATATACAGTTAATATTGATAATATTAAAGCGTATAGCCGTACAACGTTATGAAAACTTCGACGTACATTTCAGTGTCCAAACTTGAGCCAGGTTGAACCTGATAAAACAGTACCAGCTGTATTCTACTGTGATGGAGACTCAGTGTTAGCATGTGGCAAACCTGAAATGATTGATGATGCATGTGACATTTTTAACCCATACAGAATGTCTTTTTGTCACATGTCCTGACTTACATGTAACCAACAGTTGTTTTGTATTGTTGCTGATTGATAGATATTGTCATCAGTTAGTTGCTTGTTGTGTTTTAGCCAGAATCAACTGCATATTGAAATATCTTTTTTTTTCTTTCAGACAGCAAATGATCAAGCAACAGCCAAGGCATAAAGCTTCTAAACATGGCTTTTAAAAAAGTCCTAGGGCTCTTTTTTGTTTTTTGAAATTATAGAAAAATATGCAAATAACGTTTTTGTGGTCTGACCACGTACAGTAGTGTTACTCATGATTGAACACTATGCATCTTGGGATTAATTCTTTTGTACAGATGAAAACTTGTCAACACTATCGTCAGAGTCAACACTGATGAATTCACTGTGGACTTTACATGGCTCCTTCACAATTTTTGTACAATTATTTCTTAGAAAAGTCTATTTGTTAACCTTTATGACTCCTGGTGTACAAAAAGATCTGTAAAGAGACTTATGGTAACCTATATAGGCAAAAGTTGTATTCATTAGTGCGTGTGCCATATTTTTTTCATTTGGTGTCACTATTAAGGAGTGGAAACAAACGTCAATATTGTTCTCCATTCCATCAGTAATTTAGACCAAAGTGAGAACGAATTTACTGGGTCTTTTATGAAATAAAAGTTTATGTAAAAATATTTATTGAACCAGCGGGATGCATTGGTGCACAAGACATATCATGAGCATTTTCCTGCTCCAATTTCCCCAGTAAAAACAAAATAATCCTGCCAAACACATCCCTAGTTCTGTTGTACACTGAATAAAAAGCCCTAGTTAATAAACACACAAGTCCGATTTGTAGCTCAGGACACTTAATCAAGGGAATATGGTTCACGTATGTTAATTGAAATCTTGTTAATGGAAATCAAAGGCCTGAAACATTAAAATGAATGTTGTTCAACAATAATTGTTGTGGTTTCAGTGTTAAATCTTTGTCTTTTTGTTAATAGTTGGGCTGTTCTCACTGAGAAAGTATAAATCTTGGCTTCATTGTTAGTAATAAAAATATCATTTCCATGAATGGAGCTTAAAAGATGTACACTTTTACAATGTAAGTGTCGATAACCATTTATTTTACTTTTCCACTTGAATCTACACATCTGCAAAACAACTTCTGGAAAAAAGTTTTAGTGTTAAACAAAACATTTTAAAAAAATAACTTTCAAAATTGCTGTGAATTTGGCAAACCATTTGCCTTAGTCTTCTCTCAGTTCTGTGGGACAAAAGGGGGTTGATGCAGAATGTGACTTCAGACTACAAGTAAGCAAATTGAGTGTGAGAGAAATTGCTTAGAGTTTAGCAACAAATCTGAAAACAAAATGTTAGAAAGATGCTTTGCAATTACAATCGCTGCTTGCCTTTGTTTTGCATATGCAACTGCTGGGCAGCTTGGGACTGGGTCATCCAAACATCACACTCTGTCTTTCTTGTATGAACCTTGCCTCGCGGAGAGAAACTGTGGCCAGTGTTTTGCTGGTATATGTTACCAAATCAATTTTGGGTAGCCTCTAAATGTATGCAAAGGATGGTGCCTACTGTTGCTAGTGCACACGTGCAGCCCATCACAAGGCATTCATGGCACACCACGCACACACCGGGTTTGAAGCTGACAAAATCAACTACACCACTAAAGTTAGAGCGACATTCTCTTACTGAGCGAATCAAGTTTATTGAACATGCACCAAGTCCAGGAGTGCTGAAAGAGCAATACTGTGTATAGCGAAGCCACTGGCTGCCAAAGGCTTACCACGGAAAACCTAGTACCACATATGGCTCTTACATATAATTACAAAGACTGTCAATGGACCTTTTCACTGATGTCAAGCCATATCAACACTTTCGTATCTCATGTACAAAAAAAACCTTCCATAGATCAATTTATTGCACTGAATTTAGAAAATGTATGAAGTTTCATGAATATCAGTCGCAAACTTGCAAAATTATGAACCCCCAAACAAGGCAATTTTTTTTTTAACAAAAAATGTCTGTCAGGGGACAACACTTGCCTGCTGACACTTCTTTGTAAAAATTGCCAAGTTTGGGGTCCCATACTCTCCTGAGTTTGTATGATTAAGAGTGGCGAGGCTTAGTTATTAGTTTGAAATATGAAAGCATTGGAAAAGTGTGACAAAAAGGTCCATGCAGTTATCAGTACATAAAAAGAACTAGTGAGAGTTAATAAGACTTTTAGGCCAGGTAATAATAATTGTATGGTTCTTACTAAGATTTTTCTTTTCATTTTCCACCAGCCAGCTGGGCATTAGAGAGGTTAAGCATGACATTAACGGCAGACGGGAAACGGCAGAGATAACTTCTGATTTTGAGTTCTTTTCTTCTAATCCGTAAATAATGCACACAAAAATGGAATAACGTCCGTTACTATTCATTGTAAATACAAATAATTTCACTCTACTGTACACACAGCTGAAGAGAGACGGCGCAAGTTTCATTTTTGCTGTTTGCCGTTTGCCGTAAACACCATGCTTAACCTCCCTATTAACTCGTGTCACCCTGGTAAAAAAACGGATTTATCCAACCTCTAGCTGTGCAAGATTCGGTTTTGCTGATTTGTTTGAGATATTAAATTTTCTGCATGTTAGGTGAAGGGATAGCTAGCAAACCCAGACATTTTTAAAGCAGCATGAATCCACCTCAAATTGCTGTGTACTTAGAGAAAGGTGTCTTTGGATCCAGCTGAGTTCTGGATGCTAAATCGTCAGTTAGGACACACTCAAATCACTTTGTCTAAGGGGAAAATGTCATGCAACATACGGTAACCATGACAGCCTGGGAAAAGGTAGTATGACTGACTACACAGGATCTGGCCTAGTGGGACAAAATATGACAGTTCAATCACTTTAGTAGGAAGTTAGTAGTTTGAGGGTTGGAATATAAACAATAACAGACAGCTTTAAAACTCAGCCTAACTTCTTTTTATCTAATATTGTTAAAAGTAAGTAGTTCACATTGGATAACTCCAAAGAAAACAGGTTTCAAAACTTGAAAAGCAGTGAATAAATAGTGTTTAACATAAAAGAATAACTGATAACTTGACCAAACCAGTTTGATACCTTCTGTGAACTCTACAAGGAAACCTTTTCCTAATTCTCGTCATATTCATTTGGTAAAAAACAATGTGATATACATGTGCATACAGCACTGTACGTAACAAATAGTATGATATAAAAGTCAGCTACAGTGGAACCCTGCTTTAATGTCACCCCCTAGATATGGTCACCTCATTAAATATTAGTCACTTCATTTTGTCCCTGCAAAACACCCATACATTCTCTTATAAGAAAACCCAATTAATGGGGCTAAACTGTTAATACGGCCAACAGCCACATTTTGAAATACCAACCCAGATAATCCTTTATAATTTTACCCCATTTATATGGCCACTCCAACCAGTAATGTTCAATAAATTGTTCATTTTTCCTTTGTTAATATTGTATGAATTGATTGAAGTTTCAATTTTTCTAAAGTTATATCTGCACTCTGGATGCTAGTTATTAAAGTCTTGATATATCTGTTAAGAGTCACTCAATTTAGACCAGTCATGAGGATTGATCCGTTAATCCGGTGACCCTGTTGATATGGCCAACTTTTCATGGCCCATTGGTGACTATATTAATGGGGTTCCACTGTATTTACCAAGTCTGACTCAACTTAATCTGTGATGACTTTTTCCCATGAAAGGAGAAAGTTCTATCTTAGTTCTTGTGAATGGTGTGACCAGAAAAGAAGTAACTGGAGAACCTATGGCATTACATTAGAACCACAATGTGGTTTTAAGATCTTGACAAATTATGTGAGTGACTGTCACACAATCTCGGCACTAATCGTGTCACTCAATCATGTAGCAATACGTGCCACACAAGCTCATCACAAATGTCACAATCCTGTCAACTAATGCAACACAACCTTACCACAAAATCACATTGCATTGTCACACAACCTTGCCACAAGTCATCTCACAAACTTATAACAAATCATGTCACACAATCTTGCAACTGATTATGTCAGTCACACAAGGGGTGGTTGCTGCATGGGTGACTGTCCAACTGGTGCTTGACCCAGCGATGGTTGTTGTCCCATAACTGACTGCCCTTGCATTGGAGATGGCTGTTGTTGTGTTGGGTAGGGCATGTGTGATAAGCCTTGTTGCTGAGGTGGCTGTCGGTAAGGATTGTATCTTTGTGTTTGTTGTTGTGAGGGGTAGCCTGCCATCATGCCTCCTGATGGCATTCCTCCTGAGGTAGGTGGCCCATATCCAGGGTGACTGTGTGACAATGACTGCTGTTGTTGAGGCATCTGTGATACAAAAATGGCTGAGTTGGATAGAGATAACAAATATGACCAGAAAACATACAATTGACAACATGTAGGTAGGAAAGCCAGAACAATAAGGAAGTAAATCATCCAAAGAATAATACCTGTCCTGTACAACACCCAAATGAGTCCCAGGAGGGCACAACTTGGGAATAAGCACGTACAGCTGTATTAGTGTGACTGGGAAGTGTAAATGAATTAACCACTACTGAGTCTTTACATACATGTCAGTAGGTACATCAAACCTCATCCAAATAGTATCCAGAACATGTAAATGAAATTGATGCTACAACAATTATTTCACATGAACATTACAACCCTGCGTTAGACCTCTTGGGATCCCCCAAAAACTCCTTAGTAAGTAGCGTACCACATATAGGCAACACAAAGTCTTTAACCAGAAAAAGTCAACGTAAAATCACAAATTTGAAGCCCCAAAAGGGCTTTGCACTTGTTACATGTACTGCAGTTACAACTGAGTACCTCACCCTAGGAATCGTATTAATATTTATAATAATTAAAGCTAAAAAACAGTCTTGACTACCAATGTTCAAAAAGAGATCTTCAAATGAGCAAGACAAAGAGTCAATGTACATGTAAATTATGTACTAGATAAGAGAGTTAGTTAAGAGTTAGCCGAAACATCTTGCTAAAATATACAAGTCAGTGACAAAAAAACCGGCACTTTTATCGATTATGTCATTTCCTAACTACATTTACACTGTACTCAAGTTTTAAATGCATATGTACTACAGTTGAGTTGCAATATTAAATCAACTTCCAAACTAATATGATTCTTTCAGTCTTTTCAGCACCTGTGAATTTGCTAGAAGCTGAACTGCTAGCAACTGAACTGATTTTCCTGATTCGTGCTACCTGTCTGCCTTGTAACCTAATGAAATTATAAGGAGAAGTTTGGTATTGAAAATCTACTGACCTGCTGAGGTGCTCCTTGTCTGAACTGCATCTGTCTCTGCTGCATCATGTATTGCTGAGATTGTTGTTGATTCTGTGACATCATGTGTTGGCCCATGGGTGGTGCATGAGACTGAATAGGCACCTGAGGTGGTAAATTCCCCATTGGTCCTGACATTGTGGGCGGCGCAACGGATCGGCCTGGTTGGCTTTGAGAAGGGTTACCTGGGTAGCCCATGTGGTTCTGTGCTGTCATTGGCGGATGCTGCAGTTGTGGAGGTGACGACGTTGACTGTCCCATCCCACCAACTGAGCTAGCACTGTACCCAGCTGTGCTAGGACCACTCATTCCTCCAAGTTGTGGAGGCATGTTGGATTTCAAAGGATCGTTCATTCCAGAAGGCATTCCAGCTGTCAATCCTGGTGCACTTGGCATCATGTCTGTAGATGAGCCTGAGTTTGATGTCATGTCAGGTAGCCCTGGCTGAAGCATGCCAGACCCAGAAGGTGGCGTCACTGATGTTGGAGGTGTCTTCATACTGGGACCACTTTGTGAGCCAGGAGCCTGTTCAAAGAAAGAGCCAGTGATAAGAAGTAAAGTTTTACCATTACAAGTGATATCACAAAGAGATGGTAGACCTATACATCGACATCATCAAAGACCCTTGGTTAGCTCGCCAGATGCTTGACTGACACAGCATGACATGCTAGAGTCAATAAGAGAAGAGAAGACTAACTAAAGACACCAATAGAAGGCACTTCAAGAAAGTGTAGATCAGTATACTATCAATCAGTGACAAAAGTGTTGAGACACTTCACAGTGAAATTCAATTTTTGAGCATCTTAGAAACATCCCCCCCCCCCCCCCCCATTTCCCCCCAAATAATGTTGATTTTTCTATTCCTAAGACTGCACAGACTAACAGAACCGGTCCTCCACAACATTGAATTGGGGGCTGGGGGTATCAGAGAATTAACGCCAGGTGCAAGTGAAATAGAATAAGAGGTTACATGTAAATATTGAAAAGCGTTAGTTTAGATTGTAAAGCATCACTTTATATTTTTGCTAAAAATCAATTGTCACAGTCAATCATGGAGCAGACACCTTACTCAGGCCTGAGCATATAGCCAGAGTTTTGTTCTTTCTCTTAATTTAATGTGGCTCCACAAAATGATGTGTTGTAACCAAGCAATTTTTGGTGGAAAGAACAAAAGTACTATTCACAGTCTAGTTACGATCATTCTGCTGAAATGGAAACAAATTATTGCATTACAAATTATTCACATACAGGAATGGTGTTCTGCATGCTTTGGGTGGAATCGGCCAGTGTGGCTAGGTACACTAGATTACGATGCAACAGCTGTTGATATCTGTAAACAAAAGTAAAGGGCATAATGGTCAATGATTAACACCTACATGTACATCAACAACAAAAGATAAAGTTTTAGTGAGATTCAGACCACCTTGCCACACCACTGAGACTTATTGCTGCTTCCAAAGGACAAACAACTCAGAGATTTGCTTAATCCCCCTGTTTGAGCTGCAAGTCCATCAAAGTTTAGCCCTCTGACATACTACCAGATCACCCTAGCATTTCGCAGGTACCCACTTATACACCTGCATGGAGACAGGCAATGTGATCTACATGCAATTCAGTGACTTAACAAAGAACTCAACTCAGTGACCCTAGCCAGTTCTGAAACCCAGACTGCCTGATTAAGAGTCAAACATGCATGATAGCCATCAAGGACGCTACACACTGATAACAATGCCCAATGCATCGGACAGAACAAAACACAGTAAACAAAAAAACTTGGTTTGGTTAGATTGTGCTCACACGTCCAAGTCCAACAATGGTTTCTCAACAAATATGTAGCCACTGTGGCTAATCTGGCTCTCCTTACAAGTTTACCCAGAGGCTTTGACTCTTGGGTACTTATCAAAAAGATCATGGCCTCTGGAAAAATGATTACACTAATTCCCTAAAATTCAGGCTGGGTTGATGTTACATACTGTGTGCATTCATAAGCCTTTCCTTTACTTTGGTAGTCCACAATAGCCTGCAGCAAAGAAGACATAATTTAGTCCAGAGACAATCCAATCATTCTGTACATGTATGAATTCAAAATAAGTTTCTGATCTTTTTCCTCTCTCAGGTAGGTAACCCAAAATTACTCAAATGCATGCAGAAGTGCTAGCACAAAAGAAAGAGGGTACAGCAGGTAATGTTTTTTAAATTTAATTTATAATTTGCAGTTTTTTATAGGAAAAGGGCAGACATTTTTTCAGAGTTTTCAATCAAATTTCAAATCTGTACAAACTCCCACAGAGCTCCTACAAACTCTTACAGGGCCATAGCAAGAACAAAATTATGACTGAGGCAATGCCCATGGTTAAATTCTCCTTCTCTGATGTATTTAGCAGTGTTTTACTTTTGCCCTTCGAAAAAAAACAATTTAAGTGACAAAAAATAACTGAAGCAAGTGCCTCAGTTTGCCTCATACTGGCTACAGCCCTGTCTTATAGTATGCTTTTGTGGTTTCGGTCACCTTGAATGTTCCAAATAAAACCTCTGGTCTCTGCACCAGGTTATAAAAAAACACCAAGTGAACATTCTACAGTTGTGTGACTATGTTTGACAGAAGCTTTACAGAAACAACTGATGAATTACATAAGGTGCCATATGTACCTGAATAAGCTGGGAATTTTCATCCAGAAGCTGAAAGAAACAAATTATATATACCATTAAACATGCATCTCTTCAGATTATTTCTTTAGACCAATTTACAACACATTGGTCTTGTGCTGTAACTCTAATAGAAATTGAGTACTAGACTTGTGATATCTACATTTGCAGTCCAGGGAAATCCTGCTGTGAAAAGGACTGCTGTAGGTGACTGATGCCACAGCAAGCCGAGTAGAAGCCATGTGGAAACCTTCAGTTGTCAACAAATAGTACTTTTCAGGACTACTCTCGTGCAGACAAGAGTGCACTACACTACATGTGACTAGTAATATTCATTTTGGTTCAAATCATTTACATGTTACCACACCTATTACTACCCTTGATGGCACAAAAATGAACATGGAGCAGGGCTGAGTATGTTTGATGGACCCTTGATGTTACAAATGAACTTGCCTATAGTTGCTACAATTCACTCAAAAGGGAAGAAGTTTGTTACAGGTGTGAAGATCAAGGCTACAGGTGACTCAATACTTAATGAGAGCCCTGTAGATGATGACATAAATCTATGTTGTATCACATTACATGGGCACAGTACCACAAGATGGACCCTACTGTATGTAACTCACCATCAGAGTGCAAAGGAAATTAATTTTTGGGCTTGTAACCATAATGTAATAGCCAGAAAGTTATTCCCACTAGCCCCCAGAATTTCATCTCTTACAGTACTTCTGTGATATGAAATTCCTCAAATATTTTCCTAAGAAACTTCATTTGAATGTTCACCAGGCAAGTGAAAGACAGAATCCACTACCCTAGCTATAAAGGTTATCAGACACCAGCCGCTTTCTTTGCCTGCTGACCATACTAATAAAATCAATTATTATGTGTATTTCTGAGGTTTAACAAGTGAGTGGCTCTCTTTTTTTTTAAGCTCTAGTCTCAACAGAAACATTCTATTGTTAATAATCCCACAGCAGCCTGCCACGATGCCAAGCGCTGATTGGTAGATTTGAAATGGCCTGCATGCATTGAATTCCTTTGGTCACTGAGTTTGACACCGATCATATTGAGAAAGCTGTATTCCTGATTTCAGCATTGATTTTCTCGGAAAATGTTGAAGGGATGAAGCTATCAAATTCAGCAAAGAGATAGAGAAAAATCTCATCAATCAACAACCATGGCCATTCAGGTGAGATTTTCAGTATTTTGGCATTAATTCCAGTTTGAAGTGGAGGAGGTCGCATCTGGCAGCCGCCATGTTGTAAGCCTTGTCTCCCTCTCTTGTCTTACTGGTCTCCAGCCAAAAGTAATTTCGTAAAAAGATGCCTCAGACGGCCCAGGAAGGCGAAAAAACACCACACATGAGTCGATTAACGTTTCATTTAACCATATTGAGATGTTCAAACCGAGATGTATATTAGATATGCAATTTACAGAGCTTTATTCATAACCCTCATAGATTCTGTTTGTTTCACATTTATTAAGCTCGAACACATAGAGTGGTCTGCCTGTGGTATTGCTAATTGTTTTCAGGCTTTTGAAACCATTTTGTCAATCGGGTACATTACTCTATCCCTGTTTATTCTACAGCAAACTTTTTGTTTTAACAAACTGTCGGTAACCTGTCAGTGGACTGTCGGTAGCTTGTTGGTAACCTGTCGGCTGACGGCTTACCGACAGTCGGTTTCGGGAGCTATTCTTCACAATTACCCAAGTTTAATTCAGAGATTCCAACCCTCCTGATTTGATCAGGAGACTCCCGATCTGATGTGTTGCCTCCCGCTCTTATCAAATTCTCCCGATTTATAATAAAATTGTGAAAACAAGGGAAAAAAGGCTAATCTTAAGTATTTTTTTTGCGATGTATTACACTTTCTTCTCATATCATCTCACCCAGTCTCTCGCCGCGTGTTGTGCAGACTCATCAGGCCAGCAGTCTTACTCCATTTAGCAGCTCCAAAATGCAGGAAAAGGCATTTAAGAAAACCTAAATTTGCAAAATTTCCTGGTGAGCATGGCCCCGCACCCCCCTTGAGGCTGCCGCCTCCTGTGCTAAAAGAGTCTCCCTATTTTCCTTCAAAAGGGGTTGGAATCTCTGTTAATTTCCAACAACAATTCAGTCCGTGCGCGATTTTGTTTAGGCGTGGAGTTATAAATACTGCTTAATATGTAGCGAAATAATCGGAAATTGAAATTTAGTAAGAACTGTCTAACAATTAGATTATTCGCTATCGATTTCTATGAGGTAAATCAGGAAATCTCGAGCTAATAATCTAAGTTTAGCTCTATTTTTTTAGGAGCGAGCGGAGTTGCGGAGTATATAAATATTTTTGTAAGCCCAAGAGCTTACTTTAGGAAGGCTTATCCTTGAAAGGACTTTTACAACTAAGATTTGAGGGACTGATTTCCAGGTGGGTTTAATCCCTTGTCAAGAATAAAAGCTAACAGAATGAAGTTGAAATGAATTTGAATAGGGAATCATCCGTCGTCGATGAACCAATGTCAAAAATTGTTAGATTCAGCCCCAAAACTCAAGCAAACTACACAGTTTTACCACTTACCGATTGAACTGTTTGTTGACTTGGTTCTGGACGCTGCCGTCCAGACACAAATGTCATCGACATGTTTTCGTCTTTCTGTTTTCTGACAGTGGAATGGTCTTCCTCGACTACCAAGAACACTACTTTGTTTAACTGTACGCAGGTGTCTCAATCCCTATTACGACTCTATGTAAGCTGACTTGAAAAATACCTCACTTCACGCGACGCCAAACACAATATGGAGTGAAGGGAATCGAAATGAACAGATAAAAAAGTTTCCCCGAATCATGAACCCCCCCCCCCCCTTAAGGTTTACAACGAACAAAAGCAACAATCAAGCCTCACCGGCTTCCCGGGGGAACTTTCATATGAAAAGGACGGGGGTGCTCGTGGTACCTTTTAGGCGTTAAAAAAGCGGTTTTCCAACCTTTTAGGGTGTTCAACCTGAAAAGTTCCACAGCGGAAGCTTTTACGGTACCTTTTACCGTATTGAGCCGACAAAATATGGCAGGAGATGAAGTGCTGTTTTACAATTGGTACCTCTTAGGCCGAAAAATTTCAAGGGACGCCCACAAAGCAGGATCTTGGTACCTCTTATTTGGGGTTCTTTTCAAAATTCCGGCGAATACCCCCGTCCGTTTTTATATGGGAGTCACCCCCCTCCCCGAGACCGTCATATGGTTTACGGTGCTGCGAAAATGAGCAAGACTTTTGTAAGAAAACGTTTAAAAAAAGCAGTTTTTCCCTGGAAATATTGCGAGTGATATCAATATTCCACTCCATCATGGAATCCCTGTGTCAAGACGAGGAATATCCGGGGGGACTCCCATATAAAAAGGACGGGGATGCTCGTCGGACGTTTTGAAAAGAACCCGTAAGAGTTACCAAGATCTCGTTTCATGAGCTTGGCTCCTAAAAGGTACGCCGAGCACTCCGTCTTTTTTATATGAGAGTTCAACCTGGGAATATGAAAGTTACAATTGCGGCATCGGAGGCCCTCTAGATGTCTCTAAACAGAACACACACGAAATAAATCATCGTGTAATTTGGACGCGGAATCGATTATTGCCCGAACAGGGTAACCAGTAGGCTCGATTTCCGCCGCTCTCTCGTGTCTGGTCTACGTTCCTTTCCCGAACAGCGGCTGGTAATCGAGCCAAGGTAACCAGGAAAATCACGTTTATTACGTACACGGTCATCATTTCTGGGTTATAGAGAAAGGGAATTGAAGGTGCCAACAACTAGAGCCAAATCTGTACTTTGTATGGACGCTTCTGTATAATAGGCAGTTCACGTGATCCCAGAGAAACCTGAGGGGATTAATGATTTTTGGAAACAACCGTAATCCAAGGCTTTTTTCCAAAATCAGCAAACCAAACGAAATATCACTGAATAGCTATGCAGGCTAACTATCGCATGAATCATTTTACAGTACAATGAATCAATTTTTTTTGCAATCCCAAATGGGAATCTGCTTCATAAAAATTAGCGCGTTTAGCGGGGCTTGCTACTTTTTAATGTGAAAACATAGGAAAATTAAGCTAGAATGCCGGATCAAGGTATACCAGGGACAGTATAAAACACTAGCCATTTGACAAAGCTTGTTGATATTTCACCACTTTTTTGACATCGCTTTGATAGCTTTCGTTTCAAATGGCTAATCAAAATAGAAGAATTACGAAAGGCAAGAAATTTGCTTTCTCCTGGGGCTTCCTCCATTATCACAGGAGAAGCTTTGTGACTTTGTGACTTTGTGACTTTGTGAGTAAAAGGATCTACAGCCTGATTACGTCGATTACTGGGAGTGTACTACACTTTGGCGAACAGCTGATTGACACACCACAGAGTCTCCATGACACATAACGCTAGGTAAGTTTTTATTAGTTTGGAATGAGGACTTCAATCCAGTCATCAGTTAACTGATCTCCAGAGCTAATCATAAGTATACTAACAGCTTTAAAAATGCTTCTGTAGTTTGCCTCTTCTAGATAACGTTCATCTTTAGACGTAACTACACTGTATAACTAAAAGTCCGCTATCTTGGCACGTGATTGGCACGTGATTACCACTAAAGTAAACTTAGTATACATGTAACAATATGTTTTCAATCTAAGCTTCGTAAAGAACCATATTGGTAAAATCTACTGCCGTACACAACAGGGTTTAAACAATAACGAGGTATACGAAAATAAGTTGTGTAACTTTGAAGTAAGATTGGAACTGAATTTAGTACAGTGCTGAGTTCGTTTGAGCGCACTATATAACTACTTAAACTTGTTACTTGTAATATAGTGTGGTAACAAATAAGTAGTATAGGACGCTTATAGGGGCGGTAACCAATCAGAAGGCCGTGCATATCATTAAAAAAGGCTCTCGACCAATCAGAGGGCCGGATTTGCTCATGAATATATTCATGAGTTAGGGGGTTATCAAAATATGCGTCTGCAGTGACGTCACAGGTCAGCAGTCTTTTGCATCCCAGGTCACGCGCGTGCCCAAATAAGGGCAACATGTCCAAATAAGGAGAAATATGAAATCGAGGTTGTGACGCGCATGTCCAAATAAGGCGATAGCCAATCCATGAGATCGAGGTTGTGACGTGCATGAAATCGAGGTTCGGATGGGAATAAAAGGGTTTGCGTGAGTGTCGAGTGAGTATTGTTGTTTTGAGCTAGGCGACTAGAAGATGTCTTCAGAGGAGAGCGAGACGAAGGTGGAGGTTTCTGAAGAGGAGAAGATAGAAGAACTTGCTGCGAGGGTGATGGATGCTGTTCATGACGGTATTCTTGGAAAGATAATGAAATGCGCCGTTTCTCACGCTATGGATGTCCTCCTGAAGAAAGAGGTGACGAAGCTGACGGATGAGGTGATGAGGTTCAGAAAAATGCTGTCTGAGAAGATGCTTGCTGACCAGTCCATCTCGTTTAAAGACCCTGTGTGTTTGGAGAAGTTGCCGGAGGGATTTGAGGACGGATGGGAAGCGTGGAAGAGCAGTTGGGACAACAGAGACGAGTTGGCGTACCGAGCATTTGTCAAACAAATTGTAAAAACACCAGAATCAGAGGAGTGAAAAAACATTTTTATTCATGCCTGTAACAAAAACTAATAAAGATCCTTTAACGAGAGAATGTACATGGTTTGTTGCGTGATTTTTTCATCGTCTCTATAGGGAATAAAAAAAGAAAAAATTTAATGCCCCGACCAGGAATCGAACCTGGGTCTTTGAGGCCACAACTCAACGTCTTAACCATTAGACCATCGAAGCGCTTACCTCTTTAGGACTTGGTTTTGGGGTTGTCATCGGGAGGCAGTCCGAAATTCACGGCTTTGCAATGAGGGCAGAGTCTTTCCGAGGGTTTCAACCGCTCAGTGTGGAGGGCTTTACAGGTTCCGTGAAAGAATTGGTCGCAACAGGGTGTCAGGAAGTAGTCTCTGATACTGTGTTTGAAAGTGTATCCTTCCTTGCACCATAGACATTGAGGGTTAGGAAATCGAGACATGGAGTCTGAAAATAGAACAAAACAACTTTTTATTGGTCATTCCACTTATTACAGGGTGGGACGTGTGCACGGTCCTATTGACCGGCGCCCTCTTTTTCTTCGGGATATCAATCAATAAACGATTATTATAGTACTTTCAACCATTGTGATCAAGTAACGATGCGAGCCATGATCGACGCGGAGGACAAATTACCCAACGTGTGAAAAAAGAAATGTGAATTAAAAATGGGCGGGGCGAGGTTTCGATCCTCGGACCTCTGGGTTATGAGCCCAACGCGCTTCCACTGCGCCACCCTGCCTTTCTTAGAAACTGAAAAAATAATGTGAAATAAAAATCGGAGTGTGTTTTTTACAAAAACTGTGTCTGTCTTTTTCTTAGTTTGGGGCCTGTCCATGAATCAGTATGGCTTCGGCGACTCCTCGTGGGTATTCGTCGATCCATTGAAAGAACTTGCAGGTACGCTTGGGACACTTGAGATAGAGCCTGTCTGGGTTGGACTGGGAGTGGGAGGTGGCTAAGACCAGGGACTTGCTGCATAGACATCGGAAACGAGCCGGGTCGATGTTCCTGTAGCAGGGGTGGGTCTGTTCTTCGACGCGTCTCAGGTAAGTGTCCACCTCTTTGACGCCACAGGTCACATAACACTTGGTGTAGAATCTGGAAGAGGGGCATCGGTAATATTCCCAGGTACCACCGTCTGGGGTTCGCACGCTTCCGTATGTCAGGGGTACCATGCAACGTGGGCAGATGGAATCTTGTGGTTTCAGTTGGTTCAGGAACTGATCGGGGTCGAATTCCTCCAACACTTGGACTTCGGTGAATTCTCCTCGGTCGTCCACTTCAGGGGGTACTTCTACGAGGTCGTCTTTCTTGAATTTGTCGAGTCCCATGGCTTCCAGGACTTGCATGGTTCGAGGAGGTGAGTCTCTGATCACGGTCATGCATCCGCCTTGAATGGCAGGTAGCTTTGAGTCTGTGAAGATAGAGAACGAGTTAGTATCCCAACAAGGTGTTTTCACGTCGCATGGTTTCTAGGATGTGGGTGGTTTTTCGCACGTTCTTGGGGGGTCGGTCTTTGCCTTCGCTTGTCATGGTTACTTTTCATTTGGCTTTTGACTTCTTGGCGTTGGATCGAAAAGGCGCTCCAGGGTCGCGAGAAGCCTTTGAGAGGGACGGTGGTCCAACTGACTGAGTCCGGGGTGATTTCTTTGAAGAGGACGCGTTCGTTGAAACGGAGTCTGGCACGAGGTTTTTTTGAATAACCATCTATCTAAAGTGGATTGTAGTTGTTTACCTCCTACTTCTCTTTCCACTCTCTTGGGTAAGAGCAGTTCCAGTTTCTTTTTGGACAATTTTTTCTTTTTCCTGACGGGTTCGACGTGTGAATCCATGACGACTTCTGCTGAAAAGTGACTCGTGATGGAATGCGTTGTTCGACTTTATGGACGTTTTTGACCAATCAGTGACGTGTGGTGTGATGGGATCATGTGACGGTCTTCGTTCCGATTGGTGGGATCTGAAGTGGGCACGTGATCCGGGAAAGTACGGAGTGAAAGTGGATCCACGGTGCGGGTATAAAAGGATCCAGTTTGGACGCAGCGAGTCATTCTCGACTTGCTGTTGACGCGGTGATGACCTGTAGGATTTTGGATGAGAGAGACGTGCAAGAGATCCTTGAAGATCTTAGACAACAGTTGAATCGAGCTTCTGACGTAGTGGATACAATCGAAAAAGAAGGCGAAAGACCGTTACACGCTAGGATAATTGAATTGGAATTACGTCTTGTCTCTCCTTTGTACTATAGGCTCCAGAGGCACTTGATTGACTGGGGCGTTCGTAGTTGCTATCCTCATTTGTCGGGCTTGGAGATCACGAAGCGAGCGGATCGAGAAGGAAAGAAGTTTAACGAGTTTGTCTGAGGGGTGTCGAGATGACTTACTATAGCAACTCGAACCAGATTCGGGACCTCGTGGAACAGATCGTGGATTTGAAGGTACACACTTTAAGAGATCTCGACGCCATTCCAGATGCCAAGGTGGACCTGTACATTTTTGACAATCTCTTCGAACCGTTAGGTCAAATACCTGATAGTCTGTGGTCTTTTGAGCTCTTGATGAGACGTCGTCCTGACTGGGGTGGTACGATTTTGGAGATGATGAAGAAGAACAAACACGTGTTTTTGTTTTTCGGTGAGTGGTGTCGCGTGATGTACAGAAGTGGTAGCGGTCAATTCAAATTCGTTCCTTGTCGGGATCCCACCCTGGACGCCGAGCGGGCCTGTTTGATCGCCACGAATCACCTCACGTACAGGATGAGTGAGGCCATCCGTGATCTGTTTGAACCCTTGCGTTTTGCTCGTGACCTATCACGACGGGTGTTGGAGTCAGACGAGAGTCCCAGGGTGGCAGAGTTACTGACTTTCAGCAAGGGAGATTACAAGGAAACGTGTCTGAAGTTGGAAGAGTTGATCTACGATCTCATGCATCAGCGTAATCTGTGGAAGGATCGGTTTTTCTTCCGTGCCCTTGAAGCGGAGGAGGATGACCTGTGTGGTGAGTGTAGAGAGAGTATGCGACAAGCATTCTATGTGAAGGGGAACGAGGTTGAAGCCCTGAAGTGGAGACCCGGTAAAGGGGAATGTTGTTGGAGAAATTGTAAATATTATGCCATGGATACCTACGAGGAAGACTGTGATGATGAGTATGGACGAGATCTTAAGAACATGGAACATGTTGATTACTTTACAGATTCAGACTAAGTCTTTTCTTCGCCTTCTTTTTCGTGTTATCCAATCAGAGTCGATTTTTCGTAAGAACCAATCAGGCACGACGTTTTTTGTACCTATAAGAAAGTGTGAATAAAGAATTGGGTTCAAATCATTATGTCTCATGCTTTGAGTTGGTTGATCTCGAGAATGTGTACGGCCATAGCCGATCGATGGTGTTGGACGACCTTGTGTTCCAAGTGCACTAGTGTCTACGAGCGATACGGTCAGGGTGAACCCATCCCCGACCATTTCAGCGATTCGCCCTTGGAGGTGTTTGACTATACCGACGTCGAATCCAACGTGATGCGTTTTGTGGTTTATATCTTGTGGTTGAAACGGCAACCCGATTCATTTAAGAAGTATCTCGAGGTACGGGAGCAACGTTTCGAGTTGTGGAGACAGTGCGTGTACAAACTTTATCGACTATGAAGAAGAAAGGTCAAAAGAAGAAGCAAAAGCCGCTTTCGACCGGAAGGTTACTGGGACGGTATCGGGATCCTTCCAGACCCGGTAGTCTGGGCGGTCTGACGCGATTCGCCCAGACCAATAAGATCTCGGTACGACGTGCTCGCGAGGTCCTGCAACGGGATTTGGGGTACACGTTGCACAAACCCAGACGTCGTCGTTTTCCCACAGCACCTGTGGTGGTGTTCGGCATCGACGAGCAGTGGACGGCCGACCTGATCGAGGTGATCAATATTTCGAGGTACAATCGAGGGTATCGTTACCTCTTGACGGTGGTGGACGTGTTTTCCAAGCACGCCTGGGTCCAGCCCTTGAAGAGCAAGACGGGTAAAGCGGTGACGGAGGGCATGGCTAAGATCCTGAAAGGAGGTAGAAAACCCATCAATCTCCAGACGGACGACGGGAAGGAATTCTACAACAAGACGTTTCAGGATTTGATGAAGCAGAAAGGCATTCATCATTTTTCGACGCGCGGGGATACGAAATCCAGTGTAGTGGAACGGTTCAATCGGACCCTGAAAGAACGTTTGTACCGGTACTTCACCGTGAAGAATACGATGACGTATGTACCCGTGTTACAAGATCTGGTCCGAGGGTACAATCGATCGTATCATCGCAGTATCAAGATGGCTCCCGACCAAGTGACTTTAGCCAATAGTGAGGACGTGTGGGAGACTCTTTACGGAAAAAAGAAAAAAGGGAAATTGAAGAAACCGCAACTCAAAGTCGGGGATCGTGTGAGACTGAACAAGAAGTTCCGTCAATTCAAGAAAGGGTATTTACCCGGTTGGACCGAAGAGGTGTTTGTGATACGTCGAGTGCGTCCTGGGAAGGTCACCACGTACAAGGTGGAAGAATGGGACGGCACGGCGGTCGAAGGCACGTTTTACGCGCAAGATTTGCAAAAGGTGGACGTGAAAGACGACGATCTGTTTCGCATCGACAAGATCGTCAAACGAAAAGGGGATAAAGTCTTGGTGCGATGGAAAGGTTGGCCAGTCAAGTACGACAGTTGGGTGGATAAAAAGGGACTGTACGTGACCCAAAAGCCCAAGACGAAAAAATGAAAGACTTTTACGTGCAGTTGATGAGCAATGCCAGCACGAGCGAGTTCACGGACAACAAGGCCAACAGTTTCAAGAACCGTCTGCCGTATCCGCTCCTGTTTGAATCCGACAAGGAATGGAAAGTGGGATTGGCGAGCGTGTCTTACCCGATTCCTCCGTCACGACCGCATCAAGTACCCGTCCCTCAAGCGCACGACTTTGACGACGACGACTACGTGTTCGGTATGGAGTGGACCATTGAAACGTTCAGGTTGCTAGACGACGGGATTACGTGGCGTCCTTATCGATACCCCGTCACATTTGACGTCTACGGGAAGGAACTGAACCGCGTCCGACACAAAGTGACGAGTGGCAGATCTCTCATGCAATACCTCATCCATCGTTTTCACGAACGGCTGTATCATTACATGGATCATGCGGGTGAAAGTCTGCGAGCACCGAACGGGAAAAAATACTACCCCGTGTTCCGATGGGAGGGGAACGATTTGATTATCGACAACACCGACACGTTCCTCGACGAGTCCGGAGACAGACATCGTCCCAGAGTGTATTTTGGTTCTAAACTGGTCAAGAAGTTGGGTTTGATTCGAGAGGAATCGTATTACTCCGTTCACTTGGACGTGAATATGATCAAGATCTTTCCCAACGACAAAGTCCCGTCTGATTTCAAGAAAGACTGGACCGACCATAGCGACAATCGATCTCGCGAATTTTGGAGTATGCTCAGCACTGGGTCGTTACAGCTCAGTCCCTATTGCAACTGGCGCTTCAGTTACTTGGACGAGGAATACGCCAAGACCTATCGGGGAGTCGTCGTTCATCCGAACCTCCCTCCGCCTCGCAGTCCTATGTACCTGTATTCGAATGTGGGTCGTAGCACCATCACGGGGAATCGCGTGACGGATCTCTTGAGAGAAGTCCCCCACGACTCGCTCAAGACGACGTACGAACCGACTCAGATTCAATATAAACCCGTGCGCAGCAACGTCTTGGATATAGTGGAGGTGCAATTGGCCGAGAACGACGGAAGACTGGTGGACTTTACCTCGGGCGTGACGTCGGTGACATTACACTTTAAGTATGAATGAGTCTGTCGACGACTTTTACGTGCAACTGATGAGCAATGCCAGCACGAGCGAGTTCCCGGACAACAAGGCCCACAGTTTCAAGAACCGTCTGCCGAACCCGTTGCAGTTGAGAGAGTCGGGATGGAAAGTGGGTATCAGCGACCTCTCGTTTCCGTCCGCGACGCGTAAGATGGACTTGAAATATTCTCTTCTGTTTGAAATCTGGTGGATCGACATGGTGAACGCCTCCATAAACCTATACAGCCGGGTCTCTTCAGCGACGCGAGAGGGCGATTTAGAGTTCACGCCGAGGACCGGTACCGAGTTAATGAACATGATACGTGATCGATACCTGCGTAGGATGAGAGATCGAACGGATGCCGACGTGACGATGTACAAGAAAGACAGTCCCAACGAATTGCTGTACACGGTCATGCATCGGGCCGAACATGGAGAATGCGTCCTGGACAATTCGAGAACGTGCCTCAGCCTCCTGATCAACGGTAAACGCGTCTACCCGCAAATGAACATCGGCATCGAATTGGCCAAGAAGATGAAATGGGTCAAGATGGGAACCTTGCCAAACGGTCGACCGGGTTACGTCTTGGGACCTCACTTGAGGAAAGAATTTCCCAAGGAAGTCGTACCCACGGCCACGGACTTGATCATAGCTCAGAATGACGGGGACGAGACGTTTTACAAGATCGACCCCGACACCTTACATTTGAGTTGTTTCATCAATTGGGTGTTCACGGATTTGGATCGCAGTTACGAAGAGGCGTTCGGTCACGAGCGTCGTTCCTTGTTCGTGTATTCGAATGTGGGACAGAGTATGGTGACGGGAAATCAAGTCACGGACCTGTTGAAACAAGTGCGTTACGATCCGGACGTGATCGACCTTCAACCGAGACATATCCTATATCTACCGGTGCGCACGACCTTTTTGGACATTGTCGAGACGCAGGTATCTGAGAACGACGGACGACTGGTGGACTTTGCGTCGGGCGTGACCACGATCACGTTGCATTTCAAGAAAGGATGAGTAATTTTTACGTCAGCTTACCCAGTCACAGTGGTAAGAGCGAGTTCCCGGACAACAAGGCGAACCATTTCAAGATCAGGTTACCACGTCCCCTACGCCTGAATGGAGAAGGAGGGTGGAAAGTGGGAATGAGTAGCATCGCCATGCCGGATGCGCACGTGACGTTGCCTTCTTTCACCGCTTCTGAGGATAAAACCGTCTTGTCCTCCTTCGCATGGAGACGCGTAGAATCGAGTAGTTATTACAGGTTTGGAGAAGCTTACTTCGACACGGATGACCTCAAAGAGGTATTTTACAACGTGGACGGTGTCGGATTCATGAAATCCATGATCTCCTTTTTCACGCGACAACGCGTCTTCAAGTACTACGGACCCAAATTGGGATCCAAATATGTCACGAATGATGGGAAGAGAACCTACGTCAAGTTCAAGTGGGAAGGTGATGAACTGGTCACGGACAATGAAAACACCTATCGTCCGGTCATACATTTCCCCACGTTCCACGTCAATGTTGAACTGGCTTTAAAAATGGGATGGCTCAAAAAGAACAGCAGTGGTTACGAACTGGGACCTAACTTGCAGTTAGAACTTTTTGACGATGTCGTTCCGGACATTAGCGTCGTCGGGGACGTCCACGACAAGGACGGATCACCTGTCTTTTGGGGTGTCATCACAGATACAGGAGGAAATGGAGATTTTTTAAAACTCAGCATCTATTGCAATTGGCGTTTTCTAAACCTGAACAAAGCGTTCGAGGTGGTGGTGGGAAGCAGTTCGCGTTCCTTGTTCGTCTACTCGGACGTGTGTAGAAGTGGCGTGGTGGGAAATCAAGTCACGGATGTACTGAGAGAGGTCAACTTGATTAGAACAGGTGCGGGTGTTCAGTATTTCGAGCCTTACCACATTCAATATATTCCCGTGCGCAAAGACGTCATTGACATAATAGAGGTGCAAGTGGCTGAGACAACTGGAGAACTGGTGAGATTTGGACCTGGCAATACGATCGTGACGTTACACTTTAAGAAAGAATGATCGGTGGAACGTTGGTACGATTTCATCCCGATAAAATGAGGCAATCCGGAGACGGATTCGGCATGGCTTGGAGAGGTGTCAAGAAACGCGGTCCCGGCATTCTACGAGACTTTATCACCGAGACGGCCACGGAAGGTCTGAAAGGTTTAAATTCGGGCGGCAAGGGAGGAAAGCCCAATTGGAGAGGAGGTCTCGCCGGGGTCAAGAGAGGAGCGAAACGAGCCGTGAAACGTAAAGCAACGCAAGAGATCAAACGGGCGTTGGCGAAAAAAGTGAGGAAAGACCTCTTTGGAGTATGAATCCCATTTACTCGAGGCGCGTGAGACTTATTCCGATACGACGAACGTATAAAGGCGGATCGATCTTCCCGTCCCGATCAAAACGCCCGAACTATCGTTGGGTGCAGTCGGCCCTGAGAAGGAGACGACGACGTAGACGATGACGGACCTCGTGGCTCATGCCCGGTCGGCGGGGGCTCGTAACCCTCGTCTGAACATGTTCAGTACCCCTCCCACGGATGTCAGCATGTCGTCTCGACGTTTGGTGAGAATCAACCCGTTCAATACGGGGATCAATCCCGTGACCTTCCAAGTCGATCCTCAAGAAGACTTTATCGACTTGAACGAGAGTTTCTTCGAAGTGGAATTGACCGTTAAGAAAAGTAACAACACGAATCTGCTGACAGCGGATGTCATGGGACTCGCCAATAATCTGGCCCACACCCTCTTCAAACAGATCAATGTGAGATTGAATGGGACTCTCATCAGCCCCCAGACGGATACTTACCACCTCAAAGCCTACATCGAGACCCTGTTGAACCACGACCGAGACGACGGTGAATCGATCCTAACACCCAGCGGATGGTACAACTGTCTCGGTGTACCCGACGACGGAGATGCCGATGAATTGACAGCCAACGCGTTGGATTTTACTACTCCTCACGCTGAATATACTGCTTTAACCCAAGATCTCAAGAATGTGGTCCAGGGACGAGCCCAGTTTCTGGACGGAGAAGCCGTGACTTTGAGGTTCAAACCTTTTCTGGAAGTGTTTCATCTCAGCAAATTACTGTTACCTGGCGTGCAGATCCAGATCGACATGTACTTCAATGCCCCAGCCCTGTGGACCATCCGATGGCATGGTAATGATACTCTGAGACTGACTGAAGCCGACGTGAAAGTGAGATTGTTCCTGTCTCAAGTGAGAGTGACTCCCTCGGTGTACCGAGAGATCATGACCAGTCTGAAAGGAGGAAGAGTGGCCACTTACCCCACGGTGAGAGGTGAAATTCGCACTTACTCGCATCCCAACGACAATCGTCATTTCGAGTGCAGCAATCCTTTCCACAATAAATTGCCTAATCGGTTAGTGGTGTTGTTGATGAAACAAACTGCCTTCAACGGAACTGTGACGATCAATCCGTTCAATTTTGGAAAATTCAATCTGGCTTCCATCAAACAATTGGTGAGAGGTGAAGAATACCCCTACGAGACCTTGGAGCTCGATCACGATGGGGACAGTAAAGATCAGAGAGGTTACTACAGATTCCTCCAAGCCTCAGGAGCGTTGTGCAGGGGAAAAGGAAACATGGTCCGAAAAGTGGATTGGGGGGACGGCAAGAGATGCAACATGTTTGTATTTGACAACACGGCCAATGGATGTTTGGACAGTCCAGTGTTGAACCCCAAGCAAGAAGGTGAACTGCGTCTGGTGATCGATTTCGGAGCCAATCCGGGAGAAAACCTGACTATCTTGTTGTACGGCGAATTCGAGAATTTGCTGGAGATCAACGAGAACCGAGTCGTCATCTACGACGTGTACCAATGAGAAGAAAAAAATGGAGAAAGTAGCCTTGAATAATATACAATTGGATCATTTGGCCCGGACGAATCCGTCCCTACGCTGTGTCTTTTACGGCACGGTCCCTTGCGATCGGCTTCCCAGGACAGTCCCTCAAGAAGGACCGACCGCTTACATCGTGAACACGGACCCTCACGACAAACCGGGCGTGCATTGGATCGCTTTGTGGGCCGACAAGAACAAGTGCGAGATCCTGGACAGTTACGGTCTACCGTTGGACGCGTACGGAACCGCCGAACCGATCCAAGCATGGTTGGATCGTCATTTCAAGTACCAGATTCACAACGGCAAGAGTCTGCAGTCCCTGTTCAGCCAGAGTTGCGGCGGTTACGCCCTGATGTTCCTGATCGACCGAGCCGAAGGTCGTGACATGAACGAGTTCTTGAATCGTTTTAAGAAAAACGAGTTTGTGGAGAACGATCGTAAAGTAGGACACATGGTAGAACGTCTGATCGTGGACGAGTTGGCCTGGCGCAAGATTTGTAAAACCCCGTGTCACCAGGACACGAGCGGTTCCTCCCGAGGAGTGCGTCATTTGTTATAAAGTAAGCTGTTCGAAATAAAAGAGGTTCATTTTTGAAAAAGAGGTTGTGTGGTAGTCATGGCTCTTCAGTTTCAAGGGCATAGACATTTGGACGACGTGATAGCCAGGTTAGAAAAACGCTATGGAAAAGCGGGTGGAAAGACGCCTCAACCCAGTGAGGCTCATTTCAAGAAAAACCAACCGCCAAAACGACAACTCAATCTGAAAATACTTCAACCCGCCAGAAGACAAGTGTCTTTTCAACCGCCGTCCGTCCTGGACACCGGTGCATTACCGGCGACGGTGACCACGCGTAGGAAACGCAAGAGAGCCGCCCCTGCCATGCCGAAGCTTTCCGAGAAGGAAGATAGGAAAAGAAGAATGAAAAAGAGGCATTGGTACGAGGACAAGTTCGGAGATTTGAGTAAATTCGCCAAGAAAAAACCTCGAAAAAAGAGATCGGCGCCTGCCAAGAAAAAAGGACGTCCCAAGAGAGCCGCTGCCAAGAGGGCCATGGCCAAGATCAGGAGTAGGGCCAAGAAAAAACCCATCTGTTTCAATCGTAAGGTCACCCTATTGGGTCTGTTGAAACGCATCCCGGCCGTCAAGACCCCATTGGCCAAGTTGTTCAGATAAAAACGGAACGTCTCGAGACCATGGACCATCTCATGATCATGGAACGACGCAAAGCGTTTCAATTTCACACGCCGTCGAGTTTGTTGATAGCAGGTCCGTCGGGGTGCGGCAAGACGGTGTTCACCACCAAACTGCTCTTGGAGAACGGCGACTTGTTCCAACAGACACCGAAGAGTATTCATTACTGCTACGGATCGTGGCAAGACGGTTTCCAAAAGCTCAAGAAGGGTGGAGTCAAGTTTTACGAAGGCATCCCCGACAGCGAACAGTTACCCCGATGGTTTCCCGGAGGGGGTGTGTTGGTCTTGGACGATCTGATGGACGAGGGTGGCAACGACAAGCGCGTGTTGGATCTCTTCACCAAACACTCGCATCATCGGAACATCACGGTGATCTACCTGTGTCAGGATCTATTCCCCAACGGAAAATTCGCCAAGACCATTTCCAGAAACGCGCATTACATCGCGGCCTTCAAGAACCCTCGGGATCAGTTGGGGATACGAAATTTACTTCTGCAATCGTTTCCCACGCAATGGCAGGAGGTGTTGGACACGTTTCGCAAGGTCACCGATCGACCTTACGGTTACATGCTATTGGATCTTCATCCAGCCAGTCAGGACGATCAACGTGTCCTCAGCCATGTGTTAAAAGACGAAGGATTCGTCCGATGCCATCAGTTTGCAACCCCATCATGTTGAGGAGCGAGGTCGAGTGGTTTCCGCTATTCATTCACCTGTGTAAAAACAGGCTCAAATACATCATGAACCCCCACGAGCTGGACTACGAACCGATGAGACAGGTCACGGAATGCGAGAGTTACCGTCAAGTACGGTCCATCATCAACGCATATAACGGTGAAGGTTTCGATTATTTGGTTCATAAACAACGAGAACTCGCCGAGAAGAAGATAGAAAGAGAAAGGTACATGGATAAAAATGAGCTCTTATGGTAGTGACGATTTCAACTTCTCGGCTCTGGAAGATTATTCGCCTTGGGGGACACCGGCTCGGACGAGTACTCCGATTCCGCCTGCCGCGGGTGTGGGTACGAGTCTGCACACGCCTCCTTCACCGCGATCGTCACTGGCAACACCGCCCCTGCCCAATGTCTCGCCCGTCGGAGTGGGCACCGCTGGCTCGGGTGCACCGCAGACCAACGTCACGGTGGGTGTCGGCAGTGCTGGATCGGTGTCGCGCGCCAATGTCACGGCAGGTGTCAGGGCACCACGAATAACAATGTCCACCCCTTTGGCACGAGCCGTTCGAGGAGGGAAACGACCGAGACGCGTCCCACGTCAAAACACACCAACGTCCTCCAGTGATTCCGGCAGCCGCAGACGAAGTAGCGCTAGTGGTAGCGGCGGTGGAAGAGGCAGAGGCAGAGGCAGAGGTGGAGGCGGAGGTGGAGGCGGAGGCGGAGGCGGAGGAAGTGGTAGTGACTCCACTCCGCCTTCGTCGATTCGATCGGGTCGAGGAGGAGGAAGAAGAAGGAGGCGAGGAGACCGTGTTCTCGACCAAGCCCAGATGCAGCAACAATTGGAAGAGATTTTGCGCCAACAACAACAGACGGCCGCGGGTCGTCGCATTGCGGGCATCACGACCACCAACACGATTACGACCACCTATAAAAACGGACAACGTCCTACCGTCACACGCAATTCGACCAGTGTACGTAACTGAGAACAACAACAACCATGAGAAGACGCCGTCGTCGACCGAAAAGGAGAAAGCAATGGGGCGGTGCTCTTGCGAATGCCCTGTCTGCGATGTTACCCATTGGTAAAGGGGCTGCCTTGGGATTGGCCAAAGCGTTGGGTGGTCGCGCCGTGAAAACAGGCATCCGAGCTGGAACGACCGCTGCCATTGGTGGTGTGGGAGTGGGCGTGGGTCGCGGGATCCGAAGACTCGTGAGACTTAAGAAAAGACGACCCCCTCGTCGATGAAAAACCATTCGAATCAAGATGTTGAGGAGTGAAGTCGAGTGGTTCCCCTACTTTTTGCATCTATGTCGATGCTCTCGCTCTTACTGGGATGCGACCAGCATGGATCACGAAGACATGAAACGTATCGCGGACGAGTGCGATAGTTACCGACAAGTCCAGGACATCCTGAACCAATCCGTGGAAACCGCCTTCAAGGACGAGATCTGGGAATACAAGCAACAAGCTAAAAGGATCGAACGTCCCGACAGAAAGTCAGACTACGTTTGGCACTGGTTGGAAAAGAGTCATGAGTACTTCTGTCTGTTTATTGGATGAACCTTTCAACACCGTGGTGGATTTGGATTCCCTGAAACGTTTGGACGTCTTGTACGCTTTCTACCACAAGTATTGGTGGTGTCGAAGGCAGATGTTCGGTTACTACAAGTTGTGTAACGCCATTCTCAACGGACTGGCCTTACTGACGGTGGCCGTGAGTATCGTCTTGGGATCCGTGTGGAAAGATGGGTACACGGTGGTAGGATTGACGGCTTTCGCCACCTTACTGAAAGGATGGAACGATTTCAAGAAGTATTCGTTCAAGATGGACATGGCCCAATTCGCTTACACGACGTACGAAAAGACGCTGACAGAACTCCGGAACTACGCTTTGGGTGGCGTGGAGGAATTGGATGGGTTTTTGACCAAGATGCAAACGTTGGACGACGTGGTGACGGATTTTACATCTCCCACGTACGACCGATACGTTCGAGACTACGCCCTACGATTTAGGCACGTGCCGCTATAAAAAATGACATCGCGGCCAACCTCTTCATTCAGAACCAACATGCCCAAGAGGTCGAGGAGAAAGAAAGCGTCTTCGAGAAGGCGTAAAACCGCTAAAACCACTAAAAGAAGACGGTACCAAAGGGGAGAAGGGATCGGCACTGTGGTGGCGGGTTTACCCAAGGCGGCTTGGGGTATCACCAAAGGCATAGAAAGCCTGAGAGCCAAACAAGAACGGGCGCATACCAAAAGGATGCAGGAACGAATGAGACGAGGTGAAAAAATTCCACACAAGGGCGAAGAGTTCCGATGCTCCATCATGTGAAAATAAAAGGACGAGGCTAGTCGTCGTACACCTCACTCGTCACCATGACAGCCCGAAGGAGGAGGAGGAGACGAAGAAGGAGACAGAAAGGGGGTGATTTGGCGAGTATGATGAGAGCCGCGGGTATGGGTGCTCTGGCTGGACCCTTCGGTTTAATGGACAGACATATCCATAAGAACAGGGGAAAGATCGAAAGAGTCTTACGCAGGATACCCTTTCAAACGGCCTTCAGGCGTCGAGGAAAGCGATAAAAGGAGTACGTCAATCCACTCGTGTGCATAAGTCCACGATGAAGCGGTTACGACGACAACGTCCTTTCCTGACGCGCGTCCTGAAAGAAGCCAATCGGAACAAACGTCAACGGATGTTACAAATCGCCGACAAAGATCAGATCAACGCCATCAGCGAGATGGTTCTCAATTTGCTGAAAAAGAGGATACCCATCAACGCAACGACTTATGGGAAACTGAAAAGACATAAAAGGGTTCTGCGCGAAGTGGGTAGACGCAAAAACTCTCTCAAGCGTCGAAGAGAACATCTCCTCACCCAAAACGGAGCGGGGTTCTGGAGCGGTTTGCACGGTTGTTTCAAAGCATGTTGTGTACGGTGAAAGGACGCAGTGAGGACGGTTACCCACTGGAGGGGATCGACGTCATACCCAATTTCCCACCGAGAGAAGACGAGTCCCACAATACCATTCCTAAACTCGTGCAGTTGTTGCAAGACGCCAATCGTCGCGAAGCCCGATGGAAAGACTCGTACGAGTACTTGAACAAGAGGTACCACGACCTGTATCAAGAATACATGGCTTTAAAGTTCGGTGACTTCTGCCAAACCTGTCAAACGAAACGAGATACCACGCCGCCCGGTGGGTGCATCGAGTTGTGCAGGGAGTGCGGTAAAGGCAAGCGAACCGTTCGAAGTCTCGAACTCGAGTTGGAAAAGAAAGACGAATCCATACGGTACTGGCAAGACTGTTACGAGACGGCCTTGAGAGAATTGTCCGAGTTTCCTGACACAACCTTGAGTCAGAAGGTATGAACGAAGTCATGATGGTGCCCGTTCAAGAATTCAATCGTCTGCAAGATTATTACAAGGGGAAGATCAGCCAGAATGCCTTGTTGAACAAAGCCGGACGTCTGGCCGCCGAAGAACATCTCATCCTGAACGACAAACGCATCCCCGACAGCATGGCCGTTAAGATGACCAAACCCATCGCCTCCGAGGAAGGGAAACTGGTGAAACGTATACGGACGGGTAAAAGCGGTCCCATCTCGTACCAGGGAACGACAGAACCCGAAGGCATGGTCGACGCACCCGTCGAAACTCTGTTGAAACAGATCCTCAAGGGAGTCAACCAACCAGCCGCAGCCCCCGTGATCATCCCGCCACAACCCCTTTCTACGACAGGACTGAAAAAGGAGCTGAAAACCCCCATACCCTCCACGTCAGGTTTTAAAAAGGAGAAGAAAACCCCCAAACCTACCATTCCACCCAAACCAGTCACGCTAGGTAAAACTCCCCTATCGTCCAAGAAAAAAGCACCCATCTCCGATAGAGCCAGACGTGTACTGAAATCACTCGGTATCGACTACGACGACGGTGGTTACAGTCCCAAAGGCAAGGCAAAGAAGTACAAGAAGGCCAAACCGTCAGCCGCAGAAAAGTTACAAGCAGGGTGGGAAGATTTCGAAGACCCCTGGAGAAGGGGACTGGACTATGACTCGGATTAAGAAGAGGAAAAAGGCACCTCCACCCCCGAGGAGAAGTACCCGACGTCGCCGTCGCCAACGAGGGTATGGGATCGACATCCAAAAATGGTTGGCCAAGACTGGGATCGAGTTTCATTGGCCCGGTTATCAGTACATGGGACCTGGTACCAAACTGAAGAAACGTCTGGCGCGTGGAGACCCCGGGATCAACCGTCTGGACCGACTGGCCAAACAACACGACATTGACTATTCCAGGGCCAAGAACTTACAGGACAAATGGAACGCCGACACCAAGATGATCCAGGCCATCGACAAATTACCCGGACGTAAAACCATGACAGAACGCATTGTTAAGAAAATCATGCAAACCAAGAAACGTTGGAAATTGTAAAACCTTTTATTGTTGTTGTAATTAAAAGTTACACACGCTTTGTTGTTTTTCAAAAAAGAGTCTCTTTTTTTTCTTTAAGACGAAAATAAAATAATGTTCCAATTGATCCATAAGTTCGACGGTGACTGAGAAATGGCAACGGTTCTGTTCTACTGTATCCTCGCGTTCAAACTGCGCGAACCAGCGTCCCATGTCATGAAGCATGGATGACATCTCGTCAAGCTCACTAGCTATTTCCACGATCATCTTTTCCATTTCTTGTTCTTTTCGTACTCGTTTCACTCGGTTTTCTTCTGCGACTCTCCTGTTTTTTCCTGATTTCCGAAAGTCTCCGTTTTACAGGATCCTCGGGTTCCGCTAACATGCGTTCTAACTCTGCTACCAACCCTTCATCAGGCTCAGAGTCAGAGTCAGAGGAGGAGGAGGAATAAGACAACCGCCTCCCACGGCGTTGCGGTGGGGGTAATGCGTGTGGTGCTGCAGTGGTATTGGTGGTCGTGCTCTTAGCGGCGGTGGTCGTGCTCTTAGCGGCTGTGGGGAAATAAGACACCACCCTCCCACGGCGTTGCGGTGGGGGTAATGCCTGTGGTGCTGCAGTGGTAATGGTGGTACTAGTGTTGGTTAGTGGTAGTGTTGCAGTGGTAATGGTGGTACTGGTGTTGGTTGGTGGTAGTGTTGCAGTGGTAATGGTGATCGTGTTCTTAGCGGCGATGGTCGTGGTGTTGGATGGCGTTAGTGTTCCCCTGAAATCCCTCAGTTCAACCCGACCTCCAAACAAACCCCGAAGAATTTCATCCGGATCGTAATCATGCTCTTCCCACTGTCGTGTTGCAGTGGTAGTGCTCTTAGCGGCGGTGGTCGTGGTGTTGGACGGTGGTATTGTTTTCCTGAAATCCGTCAGCTCAACCCGAACTCCCAACAAACCCCGAAGAATTTCATCCGGATCGTAATCATGCTCTTCCCACTGTCGTGTTGCAGGTAAACGGGGGCGACGTTTGCGTTCCCTATAACGATTCAACGCGTCGCGCACCATGTCACGCATCTTGTACCGTGCACGATACCGTCTTTTCTGCTCGCGAACTTTCTCCGGATTTCTTTTCTTCCACTCTCGCACGAACTCTCTTCTTCTCACTCTCTGTCGTTTCAATGCTTCAGCGGAGCGGGCAGGCATGGTCTTCCGTAATGGACGCTCATACAAGTTCTAAAATGGGCGTGGAGAATAATCGTGCTCTATCTATCTACTATATCTCTCTATATCTCTATATCTCTATATCTCTATATATCTCTATATCTACTATATCTCATTTAAAAGAGCATAAAAAATACTCTCTAGAAAAAAAAAAAAATCTCGCAAAAAAAATAAATCTCGCAAAAAAAAAAAAAAAAAAAAAAAAAAAAAAAAAAAATCTCACAAAAAAATCTCGCAAAAAAAAAAAAAAATCTCGCAAAAAAATCTCGCAAAAAAAAAAAAAAAAAATCTCGCAAAAAAATCTCGCAAAAAAAAAAAAAAAAATCTCGCAAAAAAAAAAAAAAAAAAAAAAAAATCTCGCAAAAAAAAAAAAAAAAAAAAAATCTCGCAAAAAAAAAAAAAAAAAATCTCGCAAAAAAAAAAAAAAAAAAAAAAAAAATCTCGCAAAAAAAAAAAAAAAAATCTCGCAAAAAAAAAAAAAAAAAAAAAAAAAAATCTCGCAAAAAAAAAAAAAAAAAAAAAAATCTCGCAAAAAAAATAAATCTCGCAAAAAAAAAAAAAAAAAAAAAAAAAAATCTCGCAAAAAAAATAAATCTCGCAAAAAAAAAAAAAAAAAAATCTCGCAAAAAAAAAAAAAAAAAAAAATCTCGCAAAAAAAAAAAAAAAAAAAAAAATCTCGCAAAAAAAAAAAAAAAAAAAAAAAAATCTCGCAAAAAAAAAATCTCACAAAAAAAAATCTCGCAAAAAAAAAATCTCGCAAAAAAAAAAAAAAAAATCTCGCAAAAAAAAAAAAAAAAAAAAAAAAAATCTCGCAAAAAAAAAAAAACCAGGGGGTAAGCCATCAAAATTTCAGTTAATACTACAATATTTCTTTCAAAAGATTAAGCAAGCTATGGTGGCCGAGTGGTTTAAGGCGCTGGGCTGAAAATCCAGTGGGAATGTTATCCTGCGCAGGTTCTAATCCTGCATGCAGTGATTACATTTTAAAAAAAAAATCTCGCAAAAAAAAAAAAAAAAAAAAAAAAAAAATCTCGCAAAAAAAAAAAAAAAAAAAAAAAAAAAAATCTCGCAAAAAAAAAAAAAAAAAAAAAAAAAAAATCAGTATTTTCGATTTGCATAAACAAGGTGGTGCCTTTGGTAGCAAAACATAGCGTCCATGCCCAAATAAGGGCAACATGTCCAAATAAGGAGAAATATGAAATCGAGGTTGTGACGCGTATGTCCAAATAAGGCGATAGCCAATCCATGAGATCGAGACCAAGTCACGTGTTACCACCGACCCAGGGGATAGGTGGATATACCCCACACTCGGTCGGAGACTGGACACCATTATACCGTGTGTATAAAAAAAATCGAGTCGAACCGTTCGAGTCACTCTGAGTTTTGAACTTGTATCGAGCGCTGGAAAGAAGAAACCATGGCACAGGAGCTGACCGACGAGGAGATGAACCAACAGATGGATCAACATGAATCAGTGACCGATGAAGAGATGAACCAACTTATGGATCAATATGAAGCAGTGAGTATGACGTGTACCCTATGTAAGAAAGTCATCTTTAGAACTCTAACCCTAATCTTTTTCATAGAGTTACTGGGATTGGTTACCGGAAGAACTAAAGTGTTACGTGATTGACCTAGCAACCTGGCAGTGTATACGCGATCGAAGGAACAATAAACCATTGAAAACACTTCTCAAAGAAATAAGAAGATACGGTATAGTGAAAAGACGATGGGGTTACGGACACGTGGAAACACACAGCTGGAAATGTATTGAAAGTAAATGTTATCGCACGTATTACTTTGGACATTATGTCACCCAGTATAACGTGAAACGGAGCCTCTATTTAGGATGTAATTTCATAGACATAATACATGAGATAGAATATCAAAAAGTGCTATTGACAAGCAACCGTGTATCTGGATACGTGAGAATAAAAACTGACTAACTAAAAGAAAAAAACGTTGTGTTTGTTGTCTTTTACAGAACAGACGGACCTACGACGAAGCCTTCCCCTTCGGCGACCGAGTGATGCTCCAAACCGGAGGTGGTGCAAGACCACCTCTAGAATTCGAATTAAGACCCATAGGCGCTCGACGTCACTGGAGAAACGTCCTCCACAAACAACGGTACGAAGCCACGCTCAAACAACACAGAGACGCGACTCGCGAGGACAATCTAGGCCAAGAATTGACTCAGGCCCTTCAACGATCCATCGAGCAACAAATCGCTCAGGATCCTACCCTGACACCCGACTCCACGGTCCATTTCACCATGCAGTCCCGTGCCTTCACGCACGCCTTTCAGTCCACCACCTTCACCGTGCGCGAATTCGAAGAAGGGAGTGAAAGACTAGCCACTTATCTCCAGTCTCTCGCGGCCAAACTCAACTCCAACGAAGAATTCACCCCCGACGACACGTTTACCATGGAAACCACTTTCATACGTACCCCGGGTCGTGGCAGCGGGAACGGAAAACGATACAGGCCGAGTTGCGCCGCCGTGCGGAACATCGTCAAACGGTCGCGCGTGACCATCCGAAACAAAGACACTCTCTGCTGCGCCCGAGCCATCGTCACCATGAAAGCCTGGGTAGACGCGAACGAGAATTCGCGTGACCAAGATTACCACAATCTCAAACAGGGTTATCCTGTCCAAGAGCGATTGGCCCAAGACCTCCACCGTCGAGCCAACGTCCCCGAAGGACCTTGCGGCATTCCCGAACTGCAACAATTTCAAAAAGCGTTACCTGGTTACCAGCTCAAAGTCATGTCCATCGACCCACCCCACATGATCATCTACGTGGGACCCGAACCCTCGGATAAGATCATTCGTCTCATCAAAGAAGACGATCACTACGACGGATGCAATTCGTTTAAGGGATTCCTCGGCAAATCCTACTTCTGCGACGAATGCAATCGAGGCTACGATCACGACGACTTTCGTCATCATCCCTGCCTCGGTCAATGGTGCCCCGCCTGCAAACGAAAAGACTGCCCCGATTTCATCGAGAAAAACAACCCCTAGCGCCAGGCAAGTTTCCCGAACCCACCAAGATCTGTCAATCGTGTCACAGACAATTCTTCGGTGACCGATGCTACGACGCTCACTCGCAAGTCCAGAGTCTCAGCATCCCCTCCATCTGCAACACTTACAAAAAGTGCGAGAAGTGTTGTCACGTCTACGAGCTTAAACACAAGAACAAGCGAGGAGGGCGTCCCCGTGGTCACAAGTGCGGATGGGGCGAATGCCGCATCTGTGAAAAACAAGTCTATCTGGAGACGCACCGTTGTTACATCCAACGCATCCCCGAAGACGAAGACGAGCCCGAAAGGATACGCGTCCCCCGCGACCAAGTCAACGGGCGACCCTTCGAAGAACCCGGACCCGACGATCCAGACACGAGCGTCTGGGTAGACAGAGATCCGCCCCTTCAAGTGTACTGCGACTACGAAGCTATCACCGACGCCGAAGGGAATCAGACCCCCATTCTACTCTGCCTGGAAGACGACGAAGATGAGATATGTCACTCCTTCTACGGGCCCAACTGCACCGCCGACATGTTCGAACACCTAGAATCCCTCGCCGTCGACCAGGACAATAAGGAACGGAACGTCATCGTCATCTTTCACAATCTCAAAGGCTACGACGGGATGTTCATCCTGCAACACTGTTACGCCACCCATCGAGAAGTCACGGACCAAATCCCCCTAGGCACCAAGATACTGTCCCTAAAATCCGACAGACTGACTTTCAAAGATTCCCTCTGCTTTCTCCCGTTCCCGCTGGCCAACTTTCCCGCCACCTTCGGAATCACCGAACTGCGTAAAGGATTCTTCCCGCACAAATTCAACACCCTAGAAAACCAAGCGTACGAAGGACCCATGCCTCCGAGAGACATGTACGATCCCGACGGCATGTCCACCAAAAAGAAAGCCGAGTTCGAACAGTGGTACCAAGAGAAAGTCGACAACGACTACCATTTCGTACTAAGGGAAGAAATGGAAGCCTACTGCGAGTCGGACGTCAAACTCCTCAAAGCAGGCTGTCAAAAGTTCCGGCAAGAATTCAAACAAAAAGCCGACTTTGACCCCATGGAGAAATGCCTCACCATCGCCTCCGCCTGCCAACGATTCTGGCGCAAGAAACTCGTCCCGCTCAACACCATCGCCTCCAGACCCCCGCGAGGGTGGCACGGCGCCCGATCCAATCAGTCCGTCGAAGCCCTGAAATGGCTAGCCTGGCAAGAACACTCGTTGCAACGCACGGGTCAAGGCGATCGTATCCGTACCGTGCGAAACGGCGGCGAAGTCCGACTAGCCAATCAGCTCGTGGACGGATACGATCCGACCACTCGAACCGTCTACGAATTCCACGGATGTCTATGGCACGGGTGTCCTCGCTGTTTCCCGACCCATCGAGACCGATATCCCATCTATCACGCCGATCGCACCATGCAGGAAGTCTACGAGGCCACACTCCGCAAACACGACCTTCTCAGTCGCCAAGGTTACCAGCTCTGCGTCAAGTGGGAATGCGACTGGGCCCTAGAAGTCAAAACCGACCCTGATCTCAGTCGGTTCCTAGACACGTTCGAAATCGTCCAACCGCTCGAACCCCGAGACGCTTTCTTCGGAGGACGCACGAACGCCGTCAAACTACATCACGTGGCCGACGTGGCTCAAGGAGAGAAAATCAAGTACATCGACGTGACGTCGCTCTACCCCTGGGTCAACAAGGGAAGCAAATACCCCATAGGACACCCGCAAGTCATCGTCAACCCAGACGACCAAGACATCCATCACTACTTCGGTATGGCCAAAGTGGACATACTACCACCTCACGAACTTTACCATCCTGTTCTACCTTTTCGACACGAGAAAAAACTCACCTTCCCACTCTGCCGATCGTGCGTGGAACACGAAATGTCCAAACCCCTCCTTGAGAAATCACATCAATGCTCTCACACGGCCGAGCAACGCACGCTACGAGGGACCTGGTGCACCCCCGAAATCGAGAAAGCCGTTGCCATGGGATACACGCTCATCAAGATCCACGAAGTCTACCATTTCCCGGAAAGACAACGCCGTACAGGACTCTTCGCCGATTACGTAAACACCTGGCTAAAAATCAAACAGGAATCCGCTGGCTACCCGAACTGGTGTCACACCCCCCAAGACAAGACACAGTACGTGCAACAATACCGCCAGAAAGAAGGCATCGCTCTCGATCCGGACATGATCCAGAAAAATCCCGGACGCAAAGCCACCGCCAAACTCATGCTCAACTCTTTCTGGGGCAAGTTCGGCGAAAACCTACACAAACCCACTACCGAAGTCGTCTACACCGCAGCGCACCTCTTTGCCCTCGTTTCCAATCCCTTCCACGAGATAAAACAAGTCAGAATCCCCAACGACGAAGCCCTAGAGGTCGTCCACGCCGAACTCGAAGACAATCAACCCGATAACGGACGAATCAACATCTTCATCGCCGCTTTCACCACCTGCTGGGCTCGGCTCAAATTATACAGCTACCTGGAACAATTAAAACAACAAGTCCTCTACTTTGACACCGATTCCGTCATCTACTCGCACAAACCAGGTCAAGCCGATGTCCCGCTAGGCGATTACCTGGGCGATATGACCAACGAGCTCGACGACGGCGACTTCATTACCACTTTCACCTCCGCTGGACCCAAGAATTACGGGTACAAAACCCACCAAGGCAAAGTCTGCTGCAAAGTCCGAGGCTTCTCCCTCAATGTACGAGGAGCACAACAACTCAATTACGACGTCATGGAACAAAATCTCCTCGACGAACTCGAACAACCTCTCGAGGACGGTGGACGACGCAACATCCCCGTCGTCAACCCCAACTTCTTCTACAGAAACCCAGTCACCAAACATCTCAAGGTCATCACACACACCAAACACTACGGACTTGTCTTCGACAAACGCGTCGTAGACACGAACACTTTCAAATCATTTCCATACGGATACACACCATTGTAATTTTTTTACTTCCTGTAAAATCAATAAAAAATCATCTTTGAAAACTCATTTTCCTGTCTATCACCTTATTTGGGCACGCGCGTGACCTGGGATGCAAAAGACTGCTGACCTGTGACGTCACTGCAGACGCATATTTTGATAACCCCCTAACTCATGAATATATTCATGAGCAAATCCGGCCCTCTGATTGGTCGAGAGCCTTTTTTAATGATATGCACGGCCTTCTGATTGGTTACCGCCCCTATAAGCGTCCTATACTACTCAAATAAGTCTAGTTTTCGTTTTTTACAAGATTAGACTTACATCACGTTTCTGACAATACTTTAAATGGTATATTCAGTGTTGTTTTCATTGTGCTGTCATTAATTTTCTTAGGAAACCGCTTAGTTCTAAATACAAACAATAACACACACGGTAATTCACCGAAACAGTAAGGCACAGGTCAAACGATGAACTCCTCATGAGACAAACTTAACTGCAATTTGAGCTCTCTCGTTGGGTCAAACGTAGTACTTAATTCGGATTTAAAGCAGACGGATGGAACGTGTTGAAGGATTGAAATTCAGCTGGACGAACTCACCAGCTGAGTCAAACGTCGAACTTAAATTAATTCGCTCAATTTAGTTCGTCTCATATCAAGTTCGACGTTTGACCTTGGCCTAAAAGCTACCAAGTGGGCCTTCTTCATTGTAACGAACGTTCACTTGGTACAATACAGCCTGGGCAATGTCATGATGACAAGCTACGTACTCGGACATCCAAACAAAGAACATTCAGGCTTAACTGGTTAAAGTAACTTTGTCGGTTTAGTGTCTGCTGTTTTTGTTTGCTGTTCAGTATGAGGATTTTCGGTCGTGACCGTTTGTTGCAATGGGCCATTTCAAACCTTAAATTGTATCATTCAGTTACAGTTAGCTAGCTGAATGTAAAATTTCACCGACCTTATTCACATGTCTATCCAATACAGTTTCGTTCTAAGACATCACAACGTGGAAGAATACCACTTAGTCACCTAGTAACCGATTGCCTTTGATTCGTTGGTGTCTTTTTGCCATACTTAACGCAAGCAGGCTTTAACTGCACATTTCTAACTACACAGATATATTCCTAAATAGGACTCGATTTGGTAAGGCAACGAAGATTGAACAAAATCTAATAGACGTTGGAAATAATAAGAGTTTAACTTCCAGTAGAAACAATTATTTTGAATCTTCAGCAGATAAAGTTATGTCAAGACTACTACGAAGCAAGATGTAGCAAATGACAGCTTTTTCTAGTTAATTAAAAGCAAAGTGCTGGCTATCCAGAATCCGTTTTGCTGCTGAGTAATAAACTTCCTACGTCCAAACTTCTAACATCAATTTAAATTGATGTGTTTCAGTTTTGCTTTGGCTGTCATTGTACATTGATTCCTTATAAACCACGCAATCATGAAACTTCAGTTCATAATTAATTGCTTAAAACGTTTCTTAGCGTTATGTTGCTAAACACTTGCGATCTCTTTTAGAGCGGAAGTTTCATTAGTTACCACAATACACAAACACTGGTATTGACGTTCCTGAGAGATGGAGGATCGAATGCATTTCTACACATACGTCGCTGACAACTCAAATTCAAATATTTTAAGGTGGTGTTAACTTTCAGAGCCTCCATGATACACTGGATTCCATCATCAGCGATCCAGTTGTTACACAAATCCAAATCTGTCAAGGTGGTATTAACTTTCAGAGTCTCGGAGATCAACTCACATTCGGAGTCTCCAATCTTACTCCTGTTCCAGGTGGAATCCATGATTTCGACATCTTTCAGCTTCAAGCAAGTCAAGGTTGAGTTGACTGTAAGAGCTTTAAAGAAAGAAGCCAGAGCAGAAGGGTCTTCACACAGGCAGGAACTCAAATTGAAATGAGTCAAAGCTGTATTGCTAGCAAGGAATTCTCGTGGCACTTTGAAACGCGACCTCGCTTTATCCAAGTCGAGTTCCTTCAAGGTTTTATCGTCCATTAGAGATGTAAAGAAATCCTGTGCATCAGGTGGCCGCAAATCATTTTGACCCAGTCTCAAACAAGACAAGGTGGTGTTGACCTTAAGGGCATCTGATAACTGACAAAAAGGAAGATGGATGCATCCTTTGGACGGGAAAACAGCACAAAGGCCAGTCAAATCCAAAGTCGATAAGGTGGTATTTTGTTTAAGGGCATCAAAAAGATCGATAGCACCACGCTTATCAACCTGGGTGTGCCTCATATTCAGATCATTTAGAGCCTTATTGCTCTTAAGGGCCTCAGAGAAGAAGTGTGCACCTACACCCCCAATTTTATTAAAACTGAAATCTAAAGAAGTCAGGGTGTTGTTGCGAGTAAGGGCTTCGCAAACGTATTGGGTACCATCTGCACCAATCTCAGTCGAACTTAAACGTAACTTCTTCAACGTAGCATTAACTTGAAGAACGTCAGAGAGAGCTTTGGCACCACTGTCACCAATCCCATTATTACTTAAATCTAAGCTGGTCAACGCGGCGTTGACTTTAAGGGCCTCAGACAGAGCTTGGGCATCAATCCTAGTATCACTCACATTTAAGGACGTCAAGGTGCCATTCGCTGTAAGAGCCAAAGAAAGACATTTGGAACCGATAGAAAGAAGTCTGTTTCCACTTAAATTCAGAGTAGTCAGAGTGGCATTGGTTTTAAGACTTTCTGAGAGATAGTAGGCAGCGACACAATCAATCTCATTATCCTTCAAATTCAGGTTTGTCAAAGTGGTGTTTGTTTTCAGTGACTCAGAGAGAGAAAATAAGCCATAGTCGTCCATAGTTTCAACCATCCCAGTTGAAAATTCATCAAGCTTTTTCAAAGCCTCAGGAAGGGTGCAGCGACCGATTTGATGTAAGATCAGTGTCATGGAAATCTCTTGTGGACAAAGAGATTTTCCTTGCCTTTGTTCACCAACCTTGTTATAGGATAAATTCAAAGTGGTTAAAGAAGTGTTGAGTTTAATAGCCTTCGAAAGAAACTTGGTTCCTGATGCAGTAATATCATTGTCACTTAGGTCTAACTTGGTCAAAGTAGTATTCACTTCAAGCGCGTCAGACAGTGCTTGGGCACCAGAGGCGCCAATCTGGTTAGACCTTAGATCCAGGTTGGTCAGACTGCTGTTGACCTTCAAAGCGCCAGAGAAAGCCTCTGCCCCAAAGGGACCGATTTTGCCAAAGGTGTCGCTCAAGTGCAAAGAATCCAGAGTGGTATTGTATTTGAGGGCCTCAGAAAAAGGCCCGACAAGACGGGCAAAGTTAGACCAGTCGCGACATGTACGGAACGTGGAGTACTCATCCAACCACTTGATGAATGCGTTTGATTTCAGCGGTTGGTGATAATCACGGGGAAAGGAAAGTCTTCCAATGGCTAAAAATTCTAGTTTGAGAGAGGAACCTAAAGTTAAAATATAATGATCTCTATGTTCGCTAGCTGCGTATTCTGAGCACTCCAAAGCGAGCAGCAAAAGCATCTGGAGCTCTTCGATGTCCTCAGCATTTCCAAGTGCTAGTGAATTTATGCGAGAGCAAATACTTTTGACAAGATCCAAGGCCTTTTCTTTCGATTTCAAGCTAAGAATTCCACTCATGAACAAATATACTTGTCTCAACGGTGGTTCAAAATAGCTTTCATCAGCAACTTTTGCATTTAGGTCAATCTCGCCACTGAGAATCTGAAAGGCGAGAAAGAAGCCTGCAAAATATTGCTGGAACCCATACCACAGACGCGAAGTACCTCTTACAGTCTGGGCTGACGTGAACCCGGGTAACTCTTTTATGTTTAAAGTCCCTTCGTCTTCCTCAGAGTCGGAGTCTCCTTTACGTTGGAGCTTAAAAGCTATGAGCCCCAGAGAAGTGAGATGGTCTTTGTAGACTTCAATCAGATCTTCATCGCTGCTCGACTTCCCCTTTATGGTTTCATTTCTTCTCAAGGCGCAAAGTATCATTTCTGTGTACAGCTGGGTTCTGCTTGTTGAGAAAACACCATTCAGGTCTTTACAAAGAAGACAGAGGAGTGCTGTGTATATGGGATTACCGGGGAACAATTCTTTCCGCAAGTTGTCAAACTCGTCCAACAAGTCGAGCAGCTTCTTAGCCAAACTCTCCTGGTCTTTAAAGTAATCGCAGATGAATTTCTTTCCATCTTCTTCAGTGAATCCCAGTATCTCCAGCCAAGTACCACAGCACTCTCTAACTTTCAGTGCTGTTGCTCTTTCGGCGGTAAGAAGGAAGTAGCATCGTGGCAATTCTCTTTTAACCAGCTGGGAAATCATCTGCAGGTTATCTGGAGACATGTCGTCAAGTCCATCGAGTATCAACAAAACTTTGGACTGATTTTCTTGGATAAACTTAAAGAACATTTCCTTAGATTGCTCGTCAACATCCTCAGGAAGAAGTTGAGAGTCGATTGCTTTCCAAATGTCTGATGAGATCTCTCCACATTTAAGTGACAGAAGTACCTGGATTTGGGGTGAAAGCTTCTCCAATTCTTCTTGATTACTAGCCCAGTGGTAGGCCAGTTTCTGACAGTAGGTCGTCTTTCCCATGCCAGATTTTCCCTCAATTAGCACAGTCCTTGGTTTCTGACCATGTTTGTCTACTCTGAAGATATCTGTCAAATGGTCGATTTGCCCGATTTGCCCGATTTTCCCGTCCTTTTTAACGATTTTTAGCCTGGTGAAAAGATTTACTAGGTTAAAGTTAAACTCCTCACACCACGGAGGGGACTGCAGCTTGCCTTCCTCTTCTCTGCATCCTTGGCGAATTTTTTCCACGATATCAGTAGGAAAGTACGTCTCTAGAAACGAAATAAATAGAATTTGTGACTATCACTTAACAACATGATTAAATGTTCTCTCAAATACACCGACATCCACACCCATAAGGCCGGTAAATAAAAGGATTTTTTTGGACTAAAATTTGTAAACATCATTGACCAGTAGTTTAAAGCAATAACACCCCCGAGTCCTTGAAACTTTGTGTTCTTTCCTCAGCACCCCGATAATAATTTCAGTCCTAAAACACTACATGCATTAATTCTGGTTTGACCCCTCGCTTGAGTAATTTTGTCACGATATTCTGTTCCTTTCTAAAACTGACTACAACACCAAAGTAATGACCTAACAACTGTCAAGAAATACAAGTGAAGTACAAAAAAAAGGAGGCCACTTCAATTGTTAATTGTTCCGAGGGCAAGACTCTCATGCGTTGACATCTGAAAGGATGGAGATGCTGGTCGTCTCTTTTAGAGTGTAGATTGTGAATTTTGTATCCCTTAGAGTGGTAAGGTGAAGACATCAATGCTTTTACCATTCAAGGCATTCAGTTTAGGATTGCACGTTAGGAAATAAGAAAACGCCGTCGTAGCCTGTCATGGTGAGTTTAGATAGAATGGATGAAATCAAATTTCTGGCTTCATGAATGCAATAAAGCATTCGATAATGTATATATCGTTATTTAAGACACTTATTTGTTTGCCTGGTGTAAATGTTATCTGTTAGGGGGCAAACAAAGCTTGAATGAAACCGCCCTCGGTTAGTCTCGGCTTGATACAAATTTTCCAACAAGCATTTTGATCTGGTCAAAAATGCTTATAAATCAACTTTTTGTTTGCTAAGATTTCATTAACGCGTTTTTTGGCTTCATCCGTTCTCTTCCCAGAGCCTTCCTTTCAATTGATTAAGTTTTTCGACAAATAAGTCATATAAGTCCTATTCACGAGAGACTTACGAGACTTACGACTTACATAAGTATGAAACCTCGAAACTAAGACCCTGCGTTATTGTTCGTCTTGCATGGCACCAGTGTCGCCTCGTTTTAACCTGATAATGTGTTAGACCCTCTTTGAAAACTATCGGTGACTTTCGGACGCGACTTTTATTCTTCTAACTTGTGAGATATTTTAGTATTCTGAATAACAGCAGAACGTTCCCCACATTATACGACCGACGCATTGGTTGCAAAACCCAGGAAAGTATACCTTGTTTCAGGTCTAGATGTATGAGCACTCTATGCTGGTTCACGGCTTTAGTTATGGAAAGCTAGGAGAGCCTGGCTGACGCAGAGTCAGAAAGAAGACTGACAACCCGAAAGTAGGTACTAGGCTAGCAGCACAGAGGTACCGAACAACAGGGAGCTTAATGCTCAAGGTAACGCTGACGGATTATGGAGCAGTTCACAGACAGTAACAGCAACCTGCGGTGGAACAAGACGTTCTATAAAGCGCACCAAGTTGCCAAAGATGGATGACCAATCAACCTGGAAGAAGTTTTTTTCTGGTATTTGAGGCGACCCTGTTCGGTTCTATTGAGGGGAAGCTAGATTAGTTTGAGAAAATCGTATATGATTTTTGTTCCACGTTATGAGGAGTTGGAGAGGAGAGAGAGAGAGAGAGAGAGAGAGAGAGAGAGAGAGAGAGAGAGAGAGAGAGAGAGAGAGAGAGCTAGAGTCAAGGGCACTTTTGTAACATTTTCAGGCACTTTTGTAACATTTAAGGGGCACTTTCGTAACCCATAGGGCACTTTGGTCACCTACAAGGCACTTTTGTAACCTCATGAGGCACTTCGGTAACTTTTGTAAGGCACTTTTGTAACCTAGTAAGGCACTTTTGTAACAAAAAGGGCACTTAAGTCCCTTTCATTTCTTTTTAAATTTGTACTTTTGGTAATGTTGAAAATATTCGATATAATGAAAACCTTAACTTCTACTTAAACTGAGAATTTTTCCGCAAACACTTCTATTGCTTTACAGCAAATGGAACCCCTTGAATGACAGTCTTACCAGTTTTTAGGAATGGACCATTAAATTTTGGAGGGGGTTGGGCAATTTTTTTTGAAAAAAAAAAAGTTTATTTATGGCCAAAAGCTTTTTTGAAAGTTGCGCATGCATGCAGATTGAATATTTCCGGTAATTTAGCCGACACGACACAGTTTAGATCACTTAACGAAAAACAAGACATATATCATTTAATACAAGAATTGATATTTAAGTTATAGGTTACGGTTAGTACATTGATCTTTACAGAAGACGCTTACCTTCAACAACTGATGCTTGTGTCATGGAATGCTTAATTACATCCCATAGGAACAGCATGTTTAGAATCATATTTGTTCCGTAACAATAGTTTTGGTGTAGGTGTCATGGAATGCTTAATTACATCCCATAGGAACAGCATGTTTAGAATCATATTTATTCCGTAATAATAGTTTTGGTGTAGGTGTCATGGAATGCTTAATTACATCCCATGGGAACGGCTTGTTTGGAATCGTGTTTATTCCGTAACGCTCGATTGTGTGATTTGTATTCTTTCATTGTGTAACCAGTTCTGTTCGGTGCTTTTGTGGTTGGTCCTTGACCAATAGTTTTCTTTTCCTTTCTTTGATTGTAACACCTTGCGTTTACATATTTAGGGTTTTTGGGGTGATACGTGTTGAGAGGTTTTTCTGTGTGTAGAAGAAGCAGGTTGAAGTGTAGTTACGAGCGAGGCTAGAAAGTGGCAGGAACACGTCCGGAAGCACATTTTCATTACTGAGAAGCCATCAGTAAACCATTCCTAAATTCACGACAAAGAGCCATTTGCCGGGGAATGTGAGTGCTAAATAGCTGGTCGAAGCAATCGAAGGACAAGCGTAAAGTTCTGTCGAAGTCGGCCGTTGTAAACCGGACAGCTGGAGTAAGTCGGAGAAGTCAAGTTGAAATATACCGGACTGAGTGAAGACGTAATCGGAAGAAGTAAGTTGAAAGGTGGGAGTAATAAACGGGAGTTTGAATTGGTTCGTTGTGTGTGTCATGTGTTGGTGGAACGTTGTTGGGGTCAAGTTCATGGACAAGGACTTCAGACGCAAGGTGAACTGAACTGAACTACGGAAACGCCTTTTTTTTTTAAAGGAATATTCTTGTAAATAGATTAAGTGTACTGAAGTATTTAGCTTGTTTATTATATTCTTGTAAATAAATTAAGGTTAATTATTTAGCTTATTGTATTATTGTTAGTTACCCTATTTAAAGTATAATGTTATTTTAGTGTAATTGTTATAATAAATGCTTGAGACTTAGGTAGTTGTTGCGTGTTTTCTCGGGTTCGTTTATACTTAGTTTTTCTTTTGTTAGAGAGAGCCCACCTTTGTGGCACGGTTTCGTCACAGCTTGTCTCTTCACCGCAGGCAGACTGCACGTGGATGACAAGAGCTTACGTAACCTTCCCATGATTCTCGTGGCAGACCATTTGTTTGTTGTTGTTTTTTTGCAATTATTCCGGAAAAAAAAAGCAGCATTTTCGTTCCAGAAATTGGGATAACAAAATTATTTATTTACCTTTTTTGTTGTTGTTGCTGTTTATTTATTTATTTTTTTTATTGATATGTTATCTAGTTTTTTGGCGGAACAAAAATGAGCCTCCCCATGGGTACCCTCAGACTTCGTTTTCGTTGCAATATTTTTACATATTTTTGATATTTTAAAGCAAATTCTCGTTTTTGGATTAAAATTATTGCAAAACAGCGTAGTCATTGTAAGTAACAGCCGAATAAATAATTAACTCAATGAAAACCGCTTCGTCTTAGATTCTTTCAGAAATACCCATAGAAAGGCTCAAATGTGAAAGCTCTCCAAACAAATGGCATGAGCTTACGTCACCTCGAACACGTGACCACCTTATCTTGTAGAAGATTCTAGGCATACTATCTATGCCCGTTCAAGATAAACTCAGAACGCTACAAAATACTCAATGACACTGCCATGTGCCATGTACCACTGTAACGGGTCAAGATTTGCAAAATAATACCAAGGGTTTAAAAATTAGTTTTCCTTTTTTAAGCTTAATACTTAATGTATACATACTATTCTACTAAAAAGATAACGTATTCATTTCATAATTTTTGTATGTTATTAATGATGAGTACCTGCAATGCCTTACGTTAGCCACGCACCTAAAACTTTACTGCCTAGGTAGGGTGTGGGTATCAGAGAGAACGCCCTCTTTAAAACAGCTATAGCTATATATGTATATTTTTTCACCAACAGTGCAGATCTCTACCTCGCTCAGCAGGAAGTGTCATGCTAAATGAAGGAAACTTAAAAGAAATCGTCATTATGTATATGGGTACAATACATGTAGCACCGAATATTAGATCTTGGTAGTTAGGACATCCCAAGGCTTTGTGCGGTAGATCAGCCAACTTGATTATTTTCTTTTTTTGCGCCGGGTTTTGAAACTTTATCAGCGGTACGACTTTCAGTGTTTGAAATAGTCTTTTTTCTTAACAACTCTGTGTTTCTATTTCCCAACACAAGCTCTTCTGGAATAATTATTGTGTAGTCGGTTTGTTAGTCCTCTTATATTCGACAGAGTGCTTTTCAGGGCCTCGGTATGCGCAATTGATTTTATACTTTCAATTAATTTTCTTTCTCAGTTTACATATTATTTACTTTCAATTAATTTTATTTCTCAATGTACATACTATTTACTTATGTATTGAATTATTGTGAGTAAAGTATTAATGTAATAAAAAGCCATGTATTTTGCCGCCACAAAAACGCTCTTGTTATTTGAGCACACTTGAGAAGTATAGAAAACACTCCATGCGGCTAGTGTCTTCTAAACTTTTCTCGTATTCTAAAATTTCCGTCGTGTAACGCTTTATGACAGTACAATACAAAATCCTTATTTTTTAAAAGATATTTCTTTCCACGTTTATGTTGCCGCCCATACACATTAATTTTCTTCGTAGAATTGTCATCAGCTTACAATGGCCCTTGCGATATCAGTGTTAATTAATAGTGTTGTGATCACATTGACCAACTTGCAATTGTGCTCAGTATACGCAAAAATAAGAACAAGGCAGACGTACCATGAATAACAAGATAAAAAGGGCTTATGAAAATCGTTTGAATTATCTCACGTACTGGAATTCAAGATTTTCATTTGCATTTATTAAAAGTACAACAAGAGGGAATTTTATTTTTGCGCGTGCTCATAATTTGTTTTTGAAGCCCCTCACCTATTATTATTTGTTGTCACATACTTTCCTCAGCTCTCTTTTATTTTCTATTCGTCTGCCTTGTTGTTGTCTTACTCTTGTTGGAAAAGGTTCAACTTACCTTTCAGAGAGGTGGAAAAAATCGACCTTTCAAGCAGAAAAAAATGCCATATACGCAAGGAAACAGTTCAAAGCCATTTCGTCTGTAAGTCTGGCAGAATAGGCCCAAAATTGACCATCCAACCATGAAAGCAAAGATTTATCCTTTCTGTATTCAGTTGTTTATCACAGTAATGCAGTGATGATGATGTAAGGTTGCCACAAAATGTTTCGATGTGGTATACATTACCCCATACCGCGTGCCTAAATGCGGGTTAAAAGAATAAAGATTCGCTCCTGTGCGGTTTCCTTTTACACTAGTGAGTTGAAATTTTCGGCAATAAATGGTTTCATCTAACACCTATTGCTCACCGAAGCATTTGATGTTTCACTAAAAATAACCAAGAATCTCTCGCCAACGGAATATCTTGCAAAACGGGCACTTCGGTACCCCGCAAAAAGTACTATACCGGCTACATATGAAAGACATTTTTTTCCAACAAGAATTCAACGGAAGAAGATTAAATTTATAGGTTTAGAAGTACAGTGATATAGGTAACTGCTCCGAAAATTTCGTAACATTTGGTTTAATAGAGGCTGAGAAATTGTGTTTCGAACTTTTGTTTGTCAAATTTAGGGGTTTTCATAAAACGTGAAACATGAACTCGACATGAAAGTGTAATGTTCAGCCTACAAATTTTTGGAAGGCCGAAACAACCACTTTTAATTGACGAGGGTAAGCGAGAGAATGGTAATGGACAGTTTATGCATCCATCTACCCATCGACTGCAACAATTTTTACAAAAAAAACCCAAAAAAGAACCCTTACCCTTGCATAGGGCGCTTTTGTAACCTTTTAGACGGTAAAATGTTAATAAATCACTGAGGTTTAAACGATTCACAAAGATCTTTTTATATTAGCATCACCGCATTAGTAGCCCACTGAAGAATGTAAAAAAAAGTTTTAAAATTTAGAAGTAGAAAGTTGGCAGGCATGGAGACAACAAGGTTACAAAAGTGCAAACTTTACGTCTAGAGAGAGAGAGAGAGAGAGAGAGAGAGGTGAAGATGGAGCTGGCAGATAGCGGATAGGTGGCACAAAGGTACCCACAAAGGTTCTCTTGCTGTGCTGCCATCTTGTATTTACATCCTGATCATCTACATCCTCATCTGTAAAAACTTCAATTTGTTCTTTAGTGTCACTGTGACCTCTTCTCGCAACCCCATATCCTCCAGTTTAGCTGTATTGAATCTTTTCCGGCAGGTGCCTCCTACTAGCCTCTTCGCAGCAAGCTTCATTCTAAATTTTCCAGTCACTAGGAGATAATCAGATTCAATACTCGCTCCCCCATAACTTTGACATCAAGGAGCGTCTTACGCCTTACACCTAACCCCCAACCTGGAGGACCAGGGGACCACTCTTCGTCTGGCCTCTGCCTTTCGACCTGTCCGGCATGGGTGACCCTACCAGGGGTTTAGAACTCTCAAAGGCATAGCTCTAAGGGTAATACAGATATGAAATCCGCCCCAACACTACAAGGTGGTGATCCCGACGGGGTAGAGGGCAGAGTGTGTTCGACGATAAAAAAAAGAAAAGGGGATGAAACGGAAGCACTTCACCAAGAGTCTTCAAAAGTTCTAGCCAATATTAATTGATATAATTTGTAAGGAAAAATCATCTTTAACAACCTTTGTAGTAGAGAATGGGTTGGAAGCTGTAATGCCGGGTTTCTGGTTTGTGTAGAAAATGCCTCTATGGTTTGGAATACCATCCAGAGATACAGACGTTCGAAGAGAGATCTACATGCAATCTGGCCTGAACCTAGTAACGCTTATGGCTTAGTAACACATAATTGTTCTTTTTCAGTTCGGGAGTTCTTCTACATTACCGCGAGGGCGTCCAGTTTATTAAAAAACTACTATGATGCGTTTCGCTAGAGTGCTTACGGTTTCGGTAATCACAAATGTTTTCTAGGAGCGGATGATTAGCCAGATGCCTAACCTTCAAGACCTGAAGGAGGTCGGTTTTCGGTCAGGGTTTTCTTTCCCTTAGATTACTGCAGTGCTGTACATGCTCACGAGCTTCATCTGCGCGAGATAGTGATAGGGTCATTCTTTGTCTGAACTCTACCCAGGGAATGGCTAGAGTGGACATGGAGCGAGATGAGAACTGTAGCCAGAGACAGAGCAGCGTGGAGACAGAGTGGACAGGTAGCGGGTAACATGATGCGTTTCAGATGTGGCTCTCTTTAGGTTATTCCACTACAAGTAGCAGCCCGTTGAGACTGACCGTACGTTTGCTTCACTCTTGGTCGTGCCCATTGAGATGGCGTCACAGGGACTCAGTAGTATGGTTAGGGGGCGGCGATTGGTGAGGTTTATGTCTTTCTTGAAGTCCTTCATGAAGGCTGAAGAATCAGATTCAGTGGGTCAGCTAAAAAGCTGAGGGTTTTTGTCTTTGGGTATGCTCCCATTGTACAATTCATGAGCTGGCCACTGTAAATATCCAACTCGGACGCACGAAATAGCTGTAAACAAGAGGGCATTATGGTGGACATGAGCCAAAGGAAATGAACATGGATTGGACTCCGGCAGTGGTGCCGAAGAAGGTTTGTTCTGTGACAAGGAAAACGGGGAAGGCCACGACAAATTTGGAGAAGGTCAGCGGAGAAAGAACTTAAGTCCATGTATCTGACCTGGAATGAAAGCGACACAAGACCGCATCAGCTGGGGAGAAAGACTGTAGAGGCCTTATGCGTTTCACTGAGCAACGAGGACGGATGGAGTCAGATGGCTTTTCAAGCTGTGAAGTTTAAAGTCTGCCTTAGTGAAGGGAAGAAACAAAGCAATAAACTTGCACCTTCAAAAGAGATTAGAATTCAAACAGTGCAAGGAGAGCCTGTCAAGATTATTGGCACACGAAATTCTCTCCCCCTGAATGACAGGCAGATTCAGAAGAAGATAGAGGAAATTTTAGAGCAATAGATAGGTGTGACCTTCCAGGTAAGCTGAAAATGTTGTGGTTGTAGCTTGACCTGCTTTTCAGACTGTCTGTAGGTGTATGAGATAGCTTGAACTACTTGATTCTTGCTCTCCTATGTATATCACCAGAGTTATCTCAAATTTCGTCTTTCCTATTGCTGGTGTCACTGTCATGCCATCACAAATAAAGGCGGCAACCATCCAATAAATTAAGTCAAGAGTCTGAGATATGATAGAAGAATGATATAAAAACAACCTCGCGAAGATTTAGGTCTGTACGGTTTTTCGTGCCTGCATCATTCGGAGAAATTTGTAGAGTTTCGTATGGAACTAATTGTTTCAAATTTCGTCAAAACGTTTGTCTTCCCTGTATTCGCCTCCGTTAGTAATGATCTAAATCCTCTTCACAGACACTTCAAAAATGCAAAATGACCGCCATTTTGTCAACAACCGAGCACCGCAAGGCTATTCACGTTCTACAACAGGATAGTTAGCGATTAGCATCGCCAATTGGAGAACAGAATTCGTTATAGAACGCCTGTAGATTTTTTCTAGAGTGAGAGACAATAGGCCATTTCCGAGTTGCCCATTTGCTTCTGCACTAAAGAGTGTTCATTCATATGAAAATGTGTTTCACCTGCACGTTTATTTCATGCAAATCAAACTGTTTTGCACATAGACAGTTTTGCATGAGGACTCGTTTTGACGCAGAAGCAGAGGGCAACCCGGAAATAGCTATTCTTTCCGGCCTGCTAGATCTGAGAAATCAAAAAACCCTTCAGTCGTTGCGAGGATATTAAGTTGCAATGCAAAGTAGGGTAGTTGATCCGCACAACATAAATATGACAAAACTAACCTTCCTTTGGAGGGATCATCGCGTCAACTTGCACTTTCACCTTCTTGAGCTCAGTTTCCACTTCTGACAACCTGTCTTTTATGTCGTCATCGTCCTTCTTCCACTCCTTGAGAAGATCTATGAACTCATCTTCAAGTTCCGGGTCCATGGATTCGGTCTTGAGCTTGTCGATAGCTACTGCATACTGGGCCCCTCCTAATCTCACTAATGCTTCTCGGATGTCATGCCAATACTGTTGGAACGTCACATCATCCACAGACGCCTTCTCAGCATGTCCATAAATGGTGTTTCTAAAATACTTGACACGGACAATGTCAGCCTCACAACTTATGTCTCCGGGAGAAGGAAGTTTGTCCCAACCAGTCACTGGAGGTTTCAATCCGCATATGTTCCTCAGCAGGACAACTATTACAGTGATGTCAAAGTGTGCCGATGATAGCGAAGAGGGTACGGCAGGGTACAGTTTACTCCACTGCATTGGATTAACGATTCTCTTTTTCCTTAGCGATTGTATGGTGGTCTTACTTCTTGCCAAAACTGTGTGAAGATTTCCTGGTGCATGGATACTGTCGAATTTATCCCTCAGGGCTTGGGAACCAACGTCAACCAGCAGACGACACAGCCTTGCAAAGTTGGTTGTTTCCTTGGTGGATGTCACTGGCGGTGGAGCAGAAGCCATTGGAAAAAACCAGTTTTGTTTCCTAATCCAACAACAACAACAAAAAAACATTAAACGAAAGTGTTACTATTAATCCCAGATGTCTGCTGAAACAGCTTTTTCCAGGCCGTTGATCGCACCGTTGGTTTCATTCACGTGATTGAAAAAAGTGATCACGTGATGACGAGTTTCATGATCGTGTGATGAGTGAATCTCTCCTCGGGGAAGCTGCTTTACAGTTTGTTTACAAGTTGGTTGCAGCTTTTCACACTTTCTAGCAAGATAAAATTCAAGCTATGTTACAGAGAATTGTTCGACAGTTGCAAAATCCATCGCAAGGATAAGATTTACTTTGAACTTGGTACTTTTGAGAAATTTACGACAGCGTGCGGCAAACTGTAGCCAAGAGACGATTGTCATCACGTGATCACCATTTTTGAATAAGTATCTGAAACCAAAGGCGCGTGTAACAGCCTGAAAAAAAAAGCGATTCCAACAAACGTCTGGGATCAATACTAGACTCTAAAGAAACTATTGGGCTGCGTAGGAGGACAAGGGAGACACTCAGCGTTTTAAGGTGATTCGTCAGTATTGCATTGGGCATCCCTACTGCGCGCGATTTTCGCGTCATTAGCGCGCGCACATAAGCGCGTGCACGAATACAACGTAAGAGATTTCCCTCAAGCTAAGCTCGACCGCGAAATAAATGCTCGTTTTCTCTTAAACGAGCACGGTGACCCCCACTTTTTAATGCATGAATTTAAATTACACAAGGTTATTTACAATATGTCTCGATTTGAAGAAAAGTTTAAAATTCTACTTATAAATATTTTGATTTTAATGCTCTAAAGAACCCGTGTTTAGGTAGTGCTGGGTAGGTGAGCACGCAGAAAATTCTTAAGTTTGTAGTATAATCGTAACTCCTGTTTAGTTAACATGGTTTAAAATGTAAGTTCAGGGCCTATTTTGTTTAACTTCCCTAATAAACTAATCCAATAAGTGCTTTTCTTAGAATTTCTAGTGCCCCTTTCTACTAACTAAGGTTAAGTAATGACAACCTAGTCGGCAGCAAAGTTGCTAAAAAGACTATCCATGTTGTGCAAAAACGAGCACGGCGATCCCTATTTTTAATTCCATTTTTCTGATATATACATAACATGGTTACCAGCTGGATGAAGTTTGAGAAATTTTTTAACAACTTGAATTTGATCGAGGTAAATTTATTGTCGCGGTGAGTTAGTGAAGCTGGCCTTTCGATCAAAAGTGTCACATTCGCCTTTTGGGCTCGTTCGCCACTTTTTTGTTCTTACCACATTTTGACCTCATCTATAATCTATTACCGAACAGACACACGACAACATGGAATCTCTTTGATAAACGCTACACGCTTACGTATGCTAAGTATTAATTGCACGGCTCTGCTAGCTATGATATAAAATTATTCTGTTATTGAATTATGTAATCCGCTGTAATAATGAAGAATGAAAATTAGCGGTTTTTGAAAGAGTAAATGCCAAATTCGCCGTCATGTCCCGGGGGTCGAGTGTCTGTAATTTAAATTGACTGATGCATTAGTTTTGCTTCACGACTGTCTGCTGTTGCAGAAAATAACAGTCCAGACGATTCTACGACTCCGGTATTGTTTGCGATCACTAAACTAATCTTTTGATGAACCGATAGTCCTACACACATCTAAAACTGAAGCAGATCCTAAGAGTAAACTATAAAGCATTGCACTTTGCTAACTAAAAAACAGGTAATAAAATCGGAGTTCTCGCTTCTATTTCCCGCCATACAGTAATGTATTTAATACGTTATCGTGCTAACATTGCATGACGTATTACAAATTAAACCGCCAAAAGTAGAAATTAAATTAATCAAAAAGAAACATTGGATTTCAGAAATTTTCTACTAAAAAAACTCCAGAAAGGAAGACCTCATTGCTATCGATCAAAGACATCCGACTGCTTTTTTGGAATTGACTCAAACACATTAACTGGAGACACCAGATGAACCGAAAATTAGTAACGGCTGGTTATTGAAGGAACAACCACGTTGTTGAAATCCTACATTCATTAGGTTGTCAAAGAAATAACTACACTGTTTTCACGGAGAGGAAAAGTAATCTTTATATCTTAATTCTCGTTTAATTGGCATCATTGTCCTACTTTCCTACGTTACCAAATAAAGGATTGATCGATTGATTTGCTATATAAACAGTGTTCGTAGTTAGTAACTATGTACTGTTTTATCGGTTGGCACCTTGTTTAATTAATGAAGCGCACAACTTGAGTCAAGGCATTAATTATTGTGCTAATGTTGCATAGCGCATCACAATTTTAACGGCCAAAAATAGAAACCAAATTTATTATTTGAAAAAATTACTTCACAATGATTGGTTGAGAGCAAGGCAATTTATCGTTAACTCTTTTAAATTTGCACTGCAGTGCAAATTAACGCGCGCACGTTCGTGATTTCATGAGTCTACATCTATATCTACATCGACATACTCAATATTATTAAAATGAGCAATAGTAGGAAGAATGAGGTATTAATAATTTACACAACACGTGATATTTGAAAATTCTTTCAGATTACACTCGCCTCAGTAAAGGCTCATGCAATTTTGAGATAATTTTCAAATATCACCGTAGTGTAAATCCTTGATCGATTGCACTTGCATTCACGCGATTACCTATGCTAATCAAAAGGAAACTTTAAATTCCAGAAATTTTCTCCTTAAAAACTCAAAAGAAGAAGACTTCGTTGCCTTCCATCAAAGAAATCAGACTACGTTTTTGAAGTCGACTTGATTAACCTTATGGACCGAAAAATTTGTCATGGCTGATTGAAGGAACAACCGCCGAACGCCATGTCGCCGAAATCCTTCACATAGACAGGCTGTTTTCACTGAACGGAATAGCGATGGTTATATTTCAATACTCGTTTTATTGGCATCAGCATAACCATTGTTAAATAAAGGCCTTTCTTTTTTATGGGGTTTCGCTTCGCGATTGTCTGCTATCGTGAGAAATAACAACGGTCAATTAATGGTCCAGACGATTTTACATTTACAGTTTTGTTTGCGATCACTAAACTGATTCTTTCGATAATCTGATTTCTCTACACACACCTAAAACTGAAGCACATCCTAAGAATAAACTACAAAAAATATTGCCCTTGGCAAACAAGTAATCGGAGAATACACCTCTATTTCCCGCCATGAAGTAATGTATTTAAAATACATTAAAATGCATTATCGTGCTAACGTTGCATAACGTACCAGCAATTTAACCGCCAAAAATAGGAACTAAATTAATTCAGGCATTTTTTCCTAAAAACTCAACAAAAGAGCAACTCGTTCCCTTTCAATCAATGAATCTGATTGCGTTCTTGAAATCGACTTAAATTGCAAGAACACTGACCAGATGAACCAAAAATTGGCCATGGCTGATTGAAGGAACAACTGAAACCCTTCATATAGACACGCTGTTTTTGCTGAACGGAATAGCGATGGTTATATTTCAATACTTGTTTGGCATCAGCATTACCACTGTTTATCAGTTATTGTTTAATAAATAAAGCACGGATCATGAGCGCATTTTCATACTATTTTCGCGCATTTTCGAGCTAATGTTGCATAACGTATTACAAATTTAACCGCAAAATAGAAACTAGATAATTAAAAGAACCATTAAATTTCAGAAATTTTCTCCTTAGAACTGCAGTGTCGAAAGAGAAGAGCTCATTGCCTTCACTTTATCAAATTAGATTGCGTTCTTGACGTGGACTGGAAAATATTAACCAGATAACACGAAAAGCGGTCATGGCTGAACAAACGCTATATCGCTAAAATCTTGTATATTAATTTAGCCGTCCACGAAATAAATGTACTATTTCCACTGAAAGGAAAACCGATCGTATGTCATAACACTCGTTTCACTTATATCAGTGATTTGCCGTATAACCACTGCTCTATCAGTTGGCGCTTCGTTTGGTTAAGTCAGTTACCGATCATGAGTTAATACAAACAGTGAGCCCATACAGACAACTACAGAACTCGCAACACTAAATTGCATCATGAGCTATAAGAGACGTGGATTTTGTATACTTACAAATAAAAAAGTCCACTTACTTTCTGCAATGGAACTCTTGTACAACACTCGTGTCAACTCTCTCTTCTCTGTAGAGGTTCGAGGGTTCGTTATAGAGATCCCCTAATGTGACTGAAGGCGCAGAAGTGAAAAGGTCAGCGGAGTTTTTCCACTTTAAGCTTCTGCGGAGAAAAGAGAGAGAGGCGACTGAACATTTATTGAACACTGAAGATTAGTACAGAAATATCTACGTAAACCAGTTGACAAAATACGCGCCTAAGACTTAACTAATTATCAACTTGGACAGTAAAGTAGACAGTATATTGTAATTTTAAAAGAGCTACTTTCTACAGAAAGGAGCAAATGCTTCTCTGTTCTTGGAAACCCCCTGATTTTGTTTACTTTTCCTTGAATGTCTTAATTAATTGATTGAAATAGTTGCAACACGTAGTTCATAGACTAATCATGGTTAATCACGTATAATCACGCCTCAATATTTTAACATATCAAAATATTTCACATCCCTTTTCACTCTATCTCCAGCAATATGCATGTTAATTAAAATAAAGGTCTTTCTTTTTTTATGGGTACCGGACATTTTAGTTAAGTTTCGCCTCACGATTATCTGCAGGAAATAACAACTGTCAATAACGGTCCAGACGATTGTACACTTAAAGTTTTGTTTGCAATCACTGAACTGATTCTCTCGGTAGACTGATTGCTCTGAACACATCTAAAACTGAAACACATCCTAAGAATAAACTACACATTGCCCTAGCTTGGCAAGCGCAGAAGAGTAATCGGAGAATACACCTCTATTTCCCGCCATATAGTGATGCATTCTAAAATACATTAACATGCATTATGGTGCTAACTTTGCATGACGTACTAGAAATTTAACCGCCAAAAATAGGAACTAAATTAATTAAAAAGAAAGAAATTTCAGACATTTTCTCCTAAAAACTCAACAAAGGAGGAACTCATCGTCTTCAATCAATGAAATCCGACTGCGCCCTTGAAATTGACTTAAACTGAACACTAACCAGATGAACCGAAAATTGGTCATGGCTGATTGAAGGAACAGCCGCCGAACCATATCACTGAAATCCTTCATATAGTAGCGCATATATTTTGTCGACGGCTAAATTAATATGCAAGATTTCAGCAACATGGCGTTTGTTCAGCCATGACCACTTTTCGTTTAATCTGGTTAATGTTTTCCAGTCGACTTTAAGAAAGCAATCTAATTTGATAAATTCAGTGAAGGTTACGAGGTCTTCCTTTTTGAGTGTTTTCTAGGAGAAAATCTCTGAAATTTAATGTTTTTTGTTAATTAGTCTACTTTCTATTTTTGGCCTTAAAATTTGTACTACGTTATGCAACACTAGCACGAAAATGCGCTCAAAATCTGCACTTTATTTATCAAACGATAACTGATAAAACAGTGGTTCGTTATAGAGATCCGTTTCGCGCTGTGACTGAAGGCGAAGAAATGAAAAGGTCAGCGGATCTTTCCCACTTTAAGCTTCTGCGAAGGAGAGAAAGTGGTGAACAAAACTTAATTGAACTCTGAAGATGAGTATACAAATATCTAAACCAGTTGACAAAATACACCCTTAGGACTTAGCTATTTATCAACGTGGACAGTACAGACCAGTATAGTAGACAGCTATATATTGTAATTAAAGCACTGCTTTCTACGAAAACAGCAAATGTTTTATTGTTCTTGGAACCCGGCTGATTTTGTCTTCTTTTCCTTGAATGTTTTAATTACCATCCCGTAGTTCATAGACTAATCATTATTAATCATGCATAATCATCCGTTATTATTTTACTACATCAACAGACACGCTTTTTAAAACGAAATCAGAATATTTCCCATCTCATTTTACTCTATCTGTAAATGAATGCCAGCAATACGTTAAAATAAAGGCCTTTCTTTTTTATGGGGTTTCGCTTCGCGATTGTCTGCTATTGCGGGAAATAACAACGGTTAATAACGGTCCAGACGATTTAACACTTACAATTTTGCGATCACTAAACTGATTCTTTCGATTACCTGATTTCTCTGATCTGCACACTAAAACTGAAACAAATCCTAAGAATAAACTACAAAGAATATTGCCCTTGGCAAACAAGTAATCGCAGAATACACCTCTATTTCCCGCCATAAAGTAATGTATTTAAAATACATTATAATGCATTATCATGCTAACGTTACATAATGTACTAGCAATTAAACTGCCAAAAATAGGAACTAGATTAATTAAAAAGAATGACATTTCAGGCATTTTGTCCTACAAAAACTCAGCCAAAGAGGAACTCATCGCCTTCAATCAGTAACATCCGACAGCGCTCTCGAAGTCGACTTAAAAACACTGGCCAGATGAACCGAAAATTGGTCAGTCATGGCTGATTTAAGGAACAACTGAAACCCTTCATATGATCATGTAAACACGCTGTTTTCACTAAACGGAAAAGCGATGGTTACATTTTAACACTCGTTTGGAATCAGCATAACCACTGTTTTATCAGTCATTGTTTAATAAATAAGGCGCAGATTATGAGGGCATTTTCACATTTTTGCCCATTTCCGTGCTTATGTTGCATAACGTATTAAAAATTTAACCGCCAAAAAAAAAACTAGATTAATTAACAAGAAACATTAACTTTCAGAGATTTTCTCGTTAGAAGTGTCGAAACAGAAGACCTCGTTGCCTTCACTTTATCAAATTAGATTGCGTTCTTGAAGTCGACTGGAAAAAAATAACCAAATGAAACGAAAAGTGGTCATGGCTGAACAAACGCCATATCGCTGAATCTTACACCTTGATTTAGTCGTCGACGAAATAAATGCGCTATTTTCACTGAAAATAAAATTTAAGAGTAAAAAGTAAAAAAAAGTAAAATTTAATTTATGAGTATATAAATATCTAAATAAACCAGTTGACAAACTACACGCTTAGGACTTAGCTATTTATCAACTTGGACAGTATAAAGTGGCGGATCCAGACCTTGAGGTAAGGGAGGGGGGAGGGCGGTTTTGTTTTGCTTGCCTTGCCGGCTTTTATTCCTTCTGTGATTTCTTCTTTTCTTACCCCAAATAAATTAATGCCAGCAATATGGTAAAAGAAAGGCCTGTCTTTTTTTATGGTTATTTTGGTTAAGTTTCGTTTCGCGACTGTCTGCTATTGTGGGAAATAACAACGGTCAATAACGGTCCAGACTATTTTACATTTACAGTTTTGTTTGCGATCTCGATTAAAACTGATTCTTTCGATGAACTGAATGCTCTGCACACACAATCTGAAACTGACGCACATTTAAGAATTAACTTCAAAGAATATTGCCCTTGGCAAACAAGTAGTCGGATAATGCGCTTCTATTTCCCGCCATACAGTAATGTATTTACTGCATTATCCTGCTAACGTTGCATAACGTACTAGAAATTTAACCGCCAAAAATAGGAAAAGAAAGAAATTTCAGGCATTTTGTCCTACAAAAACTCAACCAAAGAGGAACTCATCGCCTTCAATCAGTAACATCCGACAGCGCTCTTGATATCGACTTAAAAACACTGGGCAGATGAAGCGAAAATTGGTCATGGCTGGTTGAAGGGACAACTGCAGAACCTTTCATGTAGACACGCTGTTTTCACTGAACGGAATAGGAATGGTTATATTTTAATACTTGTTTTATTGGCATCAGCGTCTTTTAGTATAACCGTTGTTCTATCAGTTGGCGCGTCGCTCAATGAACTCATTTAATAAAGCACCGATCATGAGTCAAGACAAACAGTTGAACCCATACAGACAACTACAGAAATCGGCAACGCTAGGTTATACCATGAGCTATAAGAGACATGGATTTCGACTAACCAGTTAGCAATTGCTTACAAATAAAGTCGTCTACTTACAAATAGAGTCGTCCATTTACCTCTGTGATCGAACTCTAGTACGTGTACAACACTCATGTCACTACTCTCAACCCTCTTCTCCGCAGAGGTTCGGGCGTTCGTAAAAGAGATTTCGTGCCGAGGGCCTTCTCGACTTTTCTAAGTGGCGGGCGGGAGAATACCCTAGCCAAGACTGAACTAACACCCTTGCTGATTGGTCCATTCATACGAACAGGCTGATTGGTTCAAATAATCCTAAAGAAATACGGTGGACGTGGCGAGTTTTTATACGAAAAAATGTATGAATAGTTAGCTTTTCATGTCGTATTTTAGGCTTCCATGGAATATTCATCGCTTAGTGGTTTACTAGGTACTGAAACATTCTGAAAAAGAAGTTGTGTTTGCCACTGTTGTACTGTAATGCCCTCAATTAATTATGATGAATGGTCTTGAAGTGTCGCTTCCAGTCGTTATCTGCTCGGTTCTGCAAAGAAAGGTTGAATTTGATTTAAATAGTTTGACTTTGGCGGGAGTCATGCAAATGGCATAAGATTCGCTCGCTTAACATGTAGCGTTACGTTCATTTATGCTGTTTCGCCGAATTCCCAAATCGTCAGGTAAATGTCGACTTTCATCATGTCTCGTATTTCCAATGTTATTTCCAATGTTGCAATTAGTCGCTCCGCTGTTTATGTAACATGTTTGTGCATTTTTATCTTAGAAGCCACTGGCAATGAGTCGACAAGAAATAAACCCCTGTACGTCCTAAAATTGTTGCTGCTGCATTAGTTACAGTCAGTAAAACATACAGTAGCTCATTTCCCTAGCAAATAGGGTCTTAGTCCATTAAAACCTCATTAGGCCTCTTCTCTGCCAAGACTGGGAACTTTATCGTATATTTGGCCTGTCGGCGATTCAAGAAGTCGAAAGTGGGAATCAACCCAAGTCATTTTAGGTCTTACAACTGGATTTAGAAAAATGAGTTCTTAGTCTTTCTCGCCTAAAAATAGCTAAAAATCACTGACCGCAATCCATCAAACATAACAGAGATATTGCATAAAATAAAAATATTTCCTAACCATTACCATAATTGATCACTACCATGTTCAGCCGTTCTGAAGCTTTCTACTGAATAAAAACTAAAATATGAATTTAAGATTTTTTGTCTTACCTCAGCACCAGAACAAAAGCCGATTTTAAAGTTGTCAGCTACTGTTCTGGTGCTGAGGTAAGAGGAAAAATCTTAAATTAAGATTTTATTTTTTACGGAGTAAGGGCCTTCATAGACTAGACATTTAGTTGTCGACAACTATTTGCTATCGACAACTAAATGCACACATCTAAGCATGTCTATTGCATTTTGAGCATGCGCAGTGGACGTTATTTCTCAAGCTCTCGCTGGCCTGACTTATTTATCGACAACTAACACTGTGCGGAATGCTCGCATCGGACACAATTAGTAGCCGACAACATTTAGATCTCGATAACAAATATTTGTCTACAGTCTGTGAAGGCCCTAAATGACATTGCCAAAACGACAATAACAACAGCAACGAGACAGAAAATGTGGGAAAACGAAGTAGAAGTTAAAAGACTTAAAATATACCCCCTGTCCAAAAAATAGGCACCCAAAGGGTACATGTGTGGGATACTTCTTTGCATTAACTGACACGAGCCGATGACAATATATAGTGCGGGACACCACAGGTATCTCACACAAAAAGGTAATTATGTCTGTTTTCGTTTTTAACTTGGAAAATCCATGTTGTAGGTATGGATGTGAGATTCACACCATCCTTCCTTCCTCCCTTCCTTCCGTCGATTCCTGTCAGTCTTTTTGTGATCGAATCCGCTGACCAATGCATTAAGCTTTCGCAGTCGTAGCGAAGTTCAAACTATGCTCGATCTGCAATCTGAAGGCAGGCTGAAACGACTTCCTTACGGAGTGATTAATTTTAATTTTTATCAGCAAGTTTTTCACATTGTTCTTTTTGACACAAGTACTCAATATTTTACTGCCACAATGATCTAAATTGAATAGATTTTCGTACGAACATCTCTGTGTATAGAAGCTAATTAGACAAATAGCTCATTTCCCGAAGGTGTCCGCTTAATACAGGTTTAACCATACTCGATTGCTAAAAAAGAAGATATTAAAAATCACACAATTGTTGAACTGTAGGAATTTTCGAATGATTCAAGCCGTGACTGAAATTTTTAGACGATCAACAGACTAGAAAATTGAGGAGAATTTGAACGACGCGTTTCGCTATTATTTGTACGGTATTGTAAATAAATACAAATAAATACGGACATGGAGAAATGATATGAACAAACAGTTGATAAATAGGAGAAAAGACATTACACAAGGCAGGGAGTTCTGCAGTCACCGATATCGCTTTGAAAAGGGAAGAAAAAAAAAAAAAAGAAAAGAAAAAAGAAGTTATTACAAAAGAGGGTATTTCTATTTGGTCACCCAGCCAAATAGGAACCACGCCGAACAGGGCTTAACTTTTTGATCGGACGAGACTCGGTGTTGCCCTTGTGGTATAATGAATCCACGTTGAAAACAGTGTTTTGATTTCTAAGATCCATTAAAAGGTAACAAATTAAGAAAAAAGAAAAGAAAATGAGAATTATTACTTGCTTTGGTGATCGGAATAACTTCATGAATGTTTTCAGCGGTGTCACATCTCGTGTATTCTGTTACCGTTGCATTTCTTAACAATGCTTCAAGTGTCTCTACGGCCAACAGGGTTTTTGTGGTTTTGGTATCTCTATAACATTTAAAAATGTATTCAAACCAAACAAAAATCAATTCCGGTGCTTTTTTGCCAAGAAATCAAGCTTTAAATTTCCCGCTTCGACCACGCCCAATGAAGTTGACCGCGTAATGAAAGATTGGTGACGAATGATGTAACTTCAAGAACACCTCAAAGCTTCATGTTTTTATTTTGCTTGATCGACGACCGCATTGTTCCACCAACTTCGCTTTGTTTGCTTTTTGTCGACGAAAACTCCTAACCACTACTGAAACAACAGTGACCTGAACTAGCAGGATGTGGCAATTCCTGACTTGACGTCACGACCCATTCAGAAACCGAGACTTTTTTTGCACTGATTCACGGACAACTTCATTGGGCGTAGCTGAAGCGGGAACTTTAAAGTTAGATCTTTGGGCGTTAAAATGTCGGAATCCAATATTTTTTCTTAGAATATCGTTTTACACATTATAGAGATACCAAAACAGCAAAAAACCCTGTTGGCCGTATAGACACTTTAACCTACGGATTAAAACATCAGTTCAGTAGCATCAAATTTCCACTGTTTACATATGATCCATTTTCCAAGTTGAGTGGCTCAAAGCCACTTTGATCTTATCTTTTCAACATCGACAAGTGCATCTGGAGGCGGGCCAGACCGTCTCTTTTACAAAACGACAAGGGTATTAGCAGTCGGATCTCTTTCGATGTTTCCAGCATTCCTCATGGAGTCAGACAAAACCGAACAAAAGACAAGTGGCCGCCTTTCGGAGATTCTTCGTTACGTTTTGTATGCGGTTGTGGTTGTGTTTCTTGTGTTATGTAACATCGTCTTATTTTTGGAACAACAACACACGAAGCAAAGATTGACTGCGCTCGAGGACAAAATGATAACCAAGGAGACGTTGAAGAAGTTCTTTCCTGCAAGTCAATCAAACAGCGCGGACAAACATGAACGGCCTGATGGTAAAGCTTTGCTTATCAGGGAGAAGAGAGCTCTGGTCTTGAGTCTTGAAACCCTCGAGAAACGACTGAAAGTTCTAGAATTGAGGTGAGATTCCGTTTTTCTTCCCAACATACGCTACCACGGGTGAAGATTAATCACCTTCAGCTGCTAAAACAGTCATGCATCATTGCGCTAAGCAAAAGCAGGCATAGTTACATTGGAAAGTCGCCAGGTTAAGATAGTCTTTTTGTCACCAGGATGATCACACTATACAAACTATCGATACTCCTGGATCCTCGTGGGTTCAAACCATTTACTATGCTACATTCTTTTCTGGTTAAAAAGTTTATTCCGGGCTCTTTGAACTACTTTTTATAACTATGGTTGTCATGTGATAGCATAGGTCGAGATTTTCTTCTTTTACTGTCAAGATATACAGGAAATGTTGGGTGTGACTATTCAGGTCAATTCCAAAAGAGTCAGATGGAACCTAAAGGCGTTAGAAGCGACCTCATGGTAAACAGATATGTCCTGATACTTTTTTGTGGGTCAAGCCACAAGCCGGGAGATGCCACTAGTAAGATACTACGTTGGAATTTTCTAATTAAAAAGAGAACCCGAAGGAGCATCCAGATAGACCTCACAAATTATTCTAAAAAAACTTCTTTATTTGGGTTTTTATTCTTCTCTTAATTTTCTCTATTTTTCATTTGACTTCATTTTCACGTTTCCGTCAAGTGGCTATTCTCACACTAACCATTATCATACATTTCCTAGTTTTATCTTCGTCTTTCCTGAGTTGATCAGGTCGTTAATTCTCATAAGCTCTCTAGTTTAATTTTCTACAAAGTGGTAAAGAGAATTAAGGAAGCAATAAGTACTGAAAAAAGAAGTTTCAACAATATGTTCGTTTGTTTTAAGTTTGCATGTAGGTTTCTGTTTCCTTTTTCAGGGCTCTCCGTGAAAACAAATCATTTCCTAGAGAAGAATCGAGAGCAAGAGAATCATATAAAGGTTCGTATCATTCCAAAACAGATCCCACAAATTAGAGCTGTATTCTGGGTCAAACGTTCGAGCCCATTTGGTACCTGTGAATTACGGTGTTTCCGTAATTAAATTGTCCGTATAAACATTTATCACCTGGTGAAATAACAGGACATTGGAAACATCGACAATTACTTCAATTGTTGCTTTATAAAAGAAATGTTCTCAAAAAATATATACCCGTGTTTGAAAACCTCTCTGAAAATACGGAGAACTTTCTGTGTTCTTAAAAGTTAGCTAGTGCTATTTTCAAGGCTTCTAGTCTAGGGCCGCAGGCTTAAAAGGCTGACGAGGACTGGGGCGTGATGAATGCAAGCTGACTTGTTGCACGATGGGTAAAAAAAGAGGAAACTGAACCCCTCCCCATGAGCGAGAAAAAATGGGAAAAGAGAAAGAACATTTCTTTCTTCCAATATTTCTAAGCCTATTGTGTCTGCCTTTTTACTTACACGACATGAGTTGTTATCTGGATCATTCCTGATACGATCGACTTTACACAACAAAAATTCGACAGTTACATTGTATAAGCAATTATTTTCTTTTGCAAAGGACGGGACGGGCGGGACGGCAGAGATGGTCCCACGGGTCCCCCGGGATCACCAGGGCTTCCAGGACATCCAGGAACAACAGGGATACCAGGAACACCAGGAACACCAGGTTAGGGAGCACGAAGCATTGTTATTAGTACTTGTGACAAATGAAAATGAAAATTTGTTTCTTGGAAGGCCCCCCTCGGAGAAAAAGGACAAGATTGGGTTAATTACGTACAAGCACCGTTTTGCTTAGAACTCATATTTCCTTGATAAGGTTTGAATAACGTTTGACTTCTGAGAACTGATGATGTATATCAGCCAGGTAATCAACAAGGCTATTGTTCTGATTTAATTGGAGAAATCTTTTCGCCAAATGTAGTGTATTGTTCCCACATAGAAACGTTGCGCCAGAGCTTAGGTTTAGGTACAACGAGCGCTTCACAGAAGCTTACGTACACCTTTGGAGAAGTCAAAGCTCGAAATCAATACTATATTCAGGGCCAAATTAGCACAACCGATCATTGTAGATGAAGGTAACTGGTAGCGAAAAGAACAATTTGCTTTCTTCATTACTTCAATTCTCCATTATATCTTCAGGTCGTGACGGCCGTGACGGCAGAAAAGGCTCTGCTGGAGCCCGAGGCCTGCCGGGACCAAAAGGTATCCATTACGATTTATTTAGAAATAGAAAAGATTTCACTAAAAAAGTTAACGTTAAAAAGCAACGACGTTTCGACCGTTGGACGGTCATTTCCAAGTTGAAAAGTAAAATTTTTGCATGCGCCCAAATATATGCAATCGATTATAAGAATGCTATTGAGACACTGACTAAACTCTAAAATATTTGCATAGAAACAATACAAGAAATAATTAAGTAAATAGCTTTGCGTGGATCGAGTCATTCTGTATGTTCAATTTTGGTTGAAGTTTACGAATAAAAAACATTTCAAAAATCAAACAGTCCAGTTTACTCTGACATTTTTTCAAAATCCTGAAATTGCTTCCAATGGTCTCTGTATCCTTTCCGTGCTCATACTTTACGTGGTTGCCGATTGTTGATCGTTTATGTTCCTCCACACGTTGCTGTAGGTGTCGACTCGTGAAGCCGACATAGTCTGCATCGCACAGACCACACTTGTAATAATAAACAACGTTTTGTTGATTCACAATTGGAGGCTTATGTTCCTTTGGTTTGAATTGTCCTTTGATCTTCTGACTTGTGTAAACAGGCTGGACAACGGCATCAATCTTTGATCTCAGCTTTTTAACGTTAACTTTCTTAGTGAAATCCGTTTCTAAAAATTTGTTGATTCGAATTTAGAAAAGATTTCACGTGTTTCAATCGAGTTAAAAAAAAAAAAAAAAACAGGAGTGGAAGATTAGGAGAACAAGAAATGCTTCAATGGCTTTATGGAATTCTCCACAAGCTTTCACGAGTGTTTCTATAACACCATATAAACATCTCCGGAGAAAGAAAGCAAAGAAAGTCACTCGTTTATTTTCCCGCGCTTTCTTCCAAGACGAGTTCAAATATTCATACTGATCGTTGTTTTACTAGTTAATTGAAACGCAACGAATGTAGAAAAAATTAAGAGAATTAGAAATCAATCAATCTCGGTATAGGACTGGAACTAGCATGCAACGGAGGCTAATGTGGGAAATCTTTTCAAATGTCAATGACATTAACAAGGAATCCACCAGAAGCTCGAGTAACAAGCGGACAAAAACTTTGTATCGAGATTACTGATTTACATTGTATTGCAAACTTCTGTGCGACTGATTTAAATATCTTCTAAAAAAAAAATCATTTTTAACAACACCAAATTTTAAAGTTCATATGAAACACTTAAAAGTACTGGTGAAATGAAACTGATGATGAAATGTTACCGGTAATTGCACAATTTCTCTGGACTTTGAAATTTATTTTCTTGTGGGTATTTTGTTTTCGGTGTTATTTGAGGCAACTATTTATATTTTTAGCTCTAAGAAAATGTAACGGGGACTGTAAAATACCTAAAATTATTCTGGTACCAGGTTTTTGTCCACTATAAACTGAACTCGCTTGATTTCCTATCGGATTGCTTCTTAATCTCTTTTTAATGATATTTTCCCGCATGAGCCTCCATTGCAAGCTAGTTCCAGTCCAATATCGAGAATACGAATGTGGAGGGGATGATTTATTTCACTGCTGTTCTGATTGAGAAAACTGAATAAAAAAGAAAATATATTAAATCATGCAAAACAGAAACTTAAAAATGATCAACAGTGATGCTCCGGAGCACAGGAACAGTACCCGAAACCCTAGGCAGCTCCACGTACGAACGCTTTGTCTCGTAAGGATAATACGAGAAAAAACTTTTAAAATGAATCTTTTTCAGGAGACATTGGTCCAAGTGGAAAAGCCGGTATTGAAGGACCTTCTGGACCAAAGGGACAAAAGGGACAAGAGGGGAAGGGGCTGAGTGGCGTCAAGTACGTGCGGTGGGGCCGGACAAGCTGCGGTGGAGATGCACAGGTTGTATACACAGGTAAGTGCTTTTAAAGACAACAAACCGCGACTGGAAACTGGGCACTGAGACACCTCTGTCACTATGGTGATTTGGATTCTGATTTAACTTGACAATTGTTTTTCGTCGTTCCGGCGCGTATTTTGGTTTGATTCTACTTTCTATCTCAAACATCTGTCTTTTTTTAAGATTTTCAATTGGACAAAAAGTTACGCACATATATGAACTATAGTTTATAGCCTCATCTCGGTTAGGGCGGAAAGAAAGTAGCGATTTTAGCTGTGTTTTGTTTCATAGTTACCGAGGATTGCACCACAAGTAATTTGTTTCTTTGTTTGTAAAAGGTTGAATCGTAAAACATACCACGATAAAGCTTGTAGATAAGAGTTGTTTGAATAATTTATGCATATTCGCCGTTCAAAGCGTATTTGTTTTCCGTAAATGTCCTAATCACAATCAGCAGCAGTACATTCTTGGTGAGATCTGCGCTCGCGGTGCGTTTGACTTCTTTGTGCTGTTCAACCTCCTTATGAGGGTTTGAATGAATGATTGCTTTATTTAACGTGGATATACGCTTAGGTTGAGAGCTAGTTTACAGGTATTCCACCTAATAACTAATGAGAACCTAACAACTTAACAACGCTAATATCGCAATTTATCAGGTAAAAATCACAAATTAAATACTGATTAAAACTATTCAAAACTATTATACTCTTGATACCCTTTTCGACTTCTTCTGATGTGCTACCCAGGGTTCATAGCAGGCGGCCGTCACGACCACATAGGAGGAGGAAGTAACCACCTCTGTTTGCCAAACCAACCCAAATATGGAAAATACACTGACAGTTTTGAAAGAACTGGAGGCATATATGGCGCCGAGTACGAAGTGAGCTCCTTCAATCCTTTTAAACGAAATGTCCATAACCATGATGCTCCCTGTGTCGTGTGTTATGTCAGGTCACGTGGCACTCAGCTGATGATACCCGCAAGGGATGACTGTCCTAATGGTTGGACCGAAGAGTATCATGGGTACCTTATGACTGAACACTGGGATCACCAAAACACTCGAAATTTTATCTGTGTTGACTGGGATGTCGAGTCGGTTCCGGGAAGTCAGTCCAACCATAATGGTGCATTATTGTACCTGGTTCAGGCAAATTGTGGATATTTCTCAAAATGTCCACCTTATTACGAGGGCCGAGAGCTCACATGCGCAGTGTGCACAAAATAAGTTTGCGCTTAAATATAGACATAGACAATTTATTTTACTTGGACAACACACCTAGCTATGGTAACGGAGGACGGAGCAGCTAGTTTACAGGTGCGCCAAGAGAACAAAATAACAACTGAAGTAAAAATGTATGTACAAATACTAAATATAAAATGCTAGTATTGTTTAGGTCTATTATTTTGTGATATGTATTTCGTTATTACGATAAAAATGCCAGTTTAGAATAGAATAAATTTGACTTCCTATTGAAGTTTTGACGTCACAGCATATATTGAACCACGATATGATGGCTTCGTGTAAATTATAATGATTGCAATTGGGTGCGAGCCATATCTGCTCGACTTGGTTAAGAAATGTTTAAATAAGGGAGTAAAGCTTGTTTGCATTTGACTGCTTTAGAAAAAGTTGAGCGATCTTCACGACTTTATTCGTAACCAGTTTACATATGCTGATCTCCACGATCACTTCGGCTCATTCTCATCGTCCCAGCTGGGACATAAGGTCATTACAGATCACTACAGAATGAAAACTAAAATGTCGAGGATGACCTGGATCAAACATCAATGTAGACTGGTACTATCATTGCATCGATCGCTTCTATTCTCGCTCTCAAGGCCGCTCGTTCCTCTTCAGTTGCCGGGAGGGCCACTTAAGATGGGCCTGTAGACGCATGATCTCATTGGCTCGATTTTTGGACTTCCATTTTTACTAATTCGACGTGGATTTGCATGCTTCCCGGAGATGTCCACTGGTTGATCTCTAATTCTAAAATCGTACTATACCTTCATCAGGAAGTTTGAAACTGGCTTAGGGAAAGAATTCAGTGAAGACCTTAACAGTGAAACACATTGTTATAATCTGGTGAGGTCTGCAGATGCTCCATCGAACTGTATATTATATTACTGCATATCTGACCTGTCCAGCCTTGAAATGGGAATGCATCCTTGATATATTTTCCATATTTGAAATTCTTACCCGACTTATTACCACAATCGATCACACACTGAGAACTAAATAACAACGGACTGCAGAATCTTTGGGAAATAAAAGTTAGAATATCACTTCCTACTAGCGGTTTTTCTTTTGTTATCATTTTGTTATCTTCGCATACAATCTGGAAATAGGTCAGACTATCTCCTTTAGATGTTATACAAAACGGCGTGGGCATTGTTAATCGTCCTAAGTTGAGGCGAAGTAAGGTCTACATGCATCACTGTCACCAGTTCAATCTCTGTCGGGGTTTAATTTCCAGTGTTCCTCTTGAAGACTCACTGAGGCAAAAACAAACACAAGAATAAAGGTCCCTTGTCGGAGAAACCCGTTATAACCGATTCACTTTGTAGATTAAGACATTATCTTCCAGTACATCTGACTGTAATCAGATACAATATTATCCCGCTTTATATCAGAGGTCTAGGCAGACCTCATTTTGAAATCGGTTACTCAGTGTAACTAAAGGATAGAGCTTCCTGAAAGGTCAGATTTCTTCTCGGTCGAAGTTTTACCGGCACATCATGGATCAAGATAAAAAGGAACATAAGCTCAAAGGGTGCTTCTCGGAGATTCTTCGTTGCGTCCTATATGTAGCTGTGGTGATTTTCCTGATGTCTTGCATCGCCATCTTGTTTTTGGAACAGCAAAAAATGAAACAAAGATTGACTGCAATCGATGACAAAATAAATACATTGGAGCGGACACTCCGGTATAACAACGACAGAGATAAACGACTTGAAGCTAAAGGTTTGCTTGTCAGGGAGAAGAGAGCATTGGCTTTGAGTCTTGAAGGCCTCGAGAAACGACTGAAAGTTCTAGAATTCAGGTGAGATTTTTTTCCTCTTCTCAACATGCGGAACTGAAGGTAAACTTCAGCCGTGAAAACGTCAGTGCGGCCTTATTATATGGAAAATTCCATGCCATTCGTTTTTTGTTAGGCTATTTAGATAAGTATGGTTTTCAATTCATACAAATACCCGATAGACCGAGATCTTGCTCTCTTATCAGTGCTTGATGATCAAGATATACAGGAAGTTAAAATTATGAGTTAGATGACTTGTACGTGTCTAACTTTCTGGGGCGAATCCAGGATTCGGTGAAGGGGGGTTCGGAGAATTCTAAGGGGTCCGAGGCATGCTTCACCCTCCCTCTCCCATGGACGTTCTCGGAAACGTAATTTCTAGTGTTTTGAGGGATGTTTTTGGTTGTTTAATATCTTTGGAATCATCTCTGTTTTGAGCTATTTAAACAAGGACTACTCTGGGTAATTAACAATAATGCTTACCTTCCTGATGACGTACGTGCTAGCGGTCCGAAAACCGATTTGCTGTTGTCTTTTCGACAAAACTCTGACGAACTTCAAATTAAATACTGACTCCTTTGAGGAAAGTGGTTTTTCTTGGGCTTTCGTGCGCCGCGGCGGTCGAAATCTTTGGAAAGGATTACACAACTCACTGATGAGCTGATTAACAAAAAGGCTTAGCTTCTGGCCTAAGCTACGGCGCCTAACCTGTGAAATCTGTCAATAGAAAAACTGTCACTTTTGGCGCCATGTAGAATTTGACAATAGCATGAATCACATGTTATTTTACCAAATAGACAAACAAAAGGGAAATGCTTAAGAGTGACTTCCTGTAAATACTACGGATAGGTGTGCAAAATGCAAAAATCGAATTCCCTCAAACTTTTTCACAAGAAAGCCCTCTGGAAACTATTTAGGAAAATACAATTTTTAGTTCGTTCGGATTTATATTTTTCAAGTAAAGCGATTTTTTAATTTTCACCCTTGGAGAAGCCCTCGAACCACTGAAAAATGTGCTTCGTATTTGCGACTCGTGTAAGAAAACTAAAACAATGATCAAATCTATTTCGATATTACACAATTCAATGACCCTTCCTTTACAAAGTACAGTTATTAGAATTGGAAAAGATTCAAACCTGAACTTTTTTAATAAATTCAAATTTACCCCCCTAAACAGCATTATCAGAAAGCTCGATTTTTGCAAATTTCAACAGCAAAACTCCCTACCTGGTACATGGATTCCGCTGTAAAGATGGTATTCTATAGAAAGAGTAAGGCTTCCTCTATCGTTCTGTGAAATAAAATTTTGGGGCGAATTTAGACGACCGAAAATATTTACGGTACTCGCTTGAAGTTTATGACCTTTGAACTTACAGTTGTCTTCATGAATACAAGAGATAACCTAAACAACAGTTGGAATTTTAGCCTGAATGCGACCCTTTCCCCTATTTAAATGATTTGTAGTTATTCTTTATCTTCTGTGGGCAATTTTATCGAAAGTAATATTTTTATTACGCGGAAAAGGAGTTCTATCTTGTTTGTGAGTACGTGCGTATTTGTTTACTGAAGCGGAAATTTGTGGATATTAAATTTATTCCATCTAAGTTCTATTTCGTGTGCTGCAAGGCGTTTCGTGTTCTCATTAAAACAAAATGGTATTGCCAAGTAGAAGGTTTTCTTCTCAGATTTTGAAACAACATATAGTTTTTGACTTACTGTCCACATGCATGGCTTGATTTACTCAGCAGCGTTACACCGGGTGTGATAGCGCTAAGATGGCGTGACGATAATTGACAAATCGCTTTTTGCAAATCGAATTCATCAAAATATATTTATTATATCTTTTGACGTCATAATGCTTTGAGACTACTTGATAAAGACTCTTGTGAAATACGTCTACAAAATTTTGAAACTCTCATCACGGTGAAATGAAGAACCTGGATCTACTATTTTTATGCCGCGGTCGTGTGATCCTCGAGTGTGGTATCACATGACAATAACAACTAAAAAATGGCCACCTGCAGTTATTCTCAAATCGTTCGGGGCACTTGCGGTCCTAGGGTTTCGAATCCCGCACATATTCAATTTGTTAAAATTGGATAATGTGGCAAAGATATTCGAGGTGTGTTCAGAAACGGCGGAGGTCTGGGTATCTGTACTTGTTTCTAACGGATATCCCTCCTCGTTTGTACAGAAGATCACAAAGGCACGAACAACCCCAAGAAGAGAGCCCGACGCGGAATTTAAATCCACCGCCGTTTTACCTTATGTCCAAGGAGTTTCGGAGTCTCTCCGCCGCTGCCTAGAACAACAAGGCATTCGCACCGTCTTCACGTCCGACACGACACTTCGGTCACACTTAGTGCGACTCAAGGACACCGTCAACCCGGCTAAACAAGATGGTGTTGTCTACAGGATTCCCTGTGAGTGTGGCAAAGTCTACATCGGGGAAAAAGGAGATCTATGCAGGAGAGGATCAAAGAACACGACAGCGATATACGACTCGTCCGTACCCAGACCTCCGCCGTTTCTGAACACACCCACGAGACCGGCCACTATCCTATCTGGAATGAGGTCAAGTTTATTGATCGAGATCCTCACTGGTACACACGTAGGGTCAAGGAAGCTATTCACATAAGACTTCACCCTAACAACATCAACAGGGATAGTGGAATTGAAATTCCTGAAGCATGGATGCCCACGATCAAAAAACACAACAACAGGATAGGAGAACAGTACAACAGCGGACCGCTGAGGGAACAGCTACTCGTCTGAACAATGGAACAATAGGAGGATCGAAATGCACCAATCACAGCCGACCTTTGTGATATAAATGATACCGTGCAATCAGTCGACCTTATCGCCTGAAGACGTCGCGATCTACATCTCAAGTGACTACATCGTGAGAAAAACGATAATACACTTTATTATGAGAGCCTACAGGCAACAAAATTTGCGTCTGAGAATGCAGTCTTCTCGACTGAACCAGATTTATCACACGATCCCCTTTCTGGTTCTTCTCATGTTGTATCCATTGCTCTGGACGGGAACAGTTCTTTTTGTTGCTACGCCACCTTATCCCCCATAGGTCCTGATGACTGGGGCATACTGTTGTGATCAAAATACCTTCATCCACGTCAAAACAACCTTGGAAACAAAATGTGTGATATGCGTTTACTGGAAGTTTAGTTTAAAGGTAACGGTTTCGAAAAACCATGCGACAGCAACGTAAGCCCTTGGACAACATTGAGAAAGGCATCACAGAAAATGTCACGCAGTATTATAGGACTCTTCTTTCTTACGCAATTTAAATGATACGTGAGAATGTTTCGGCGACAGAAGAAAGCAGAGGAGCCATCCGCGTTTTTGTTCAGGGAATGGGATTCAATGCTGGTAGGTGCCTTTATACCTTATTTAACAAGCAAGAGGACAACAATGCGATAAGTCATCAGATTCGCGGATTTTCATGATAACAAGCGTGGTCTACAAATTATTATTTTTTCAGTCATCTCTGTAATTCCCTTATATGTTACTACCTTAAAGTTTCTCTTGACTTATCTCTTGTAGTGAGGCAAGCCGACAACTATTCCCCCCCCCCTGCCCCACCTTTAATTTCTAGTCCCTCTTCTCCACGTGGTTAGTAATTGGGATCATTTTCGTGGGAGAAACTTGTAAATAGCCGGGCCGCAATATAACTCAAGAGACTATTACGCTTTTGCACGGTCAGCTACATTGAAAGAGTGCCATTAGATTTTGATTTCGCGTATCATGAAATCACACCTTATTGGGCCTCGTGGTGATTGTCTGTTACCGTAGCATTCAGTATTTTCTCGATAATCTTCCACAATATTTTCGATCCAAAGAGAAAATTGAATTACGAATACACTGACCTGCTCTAGCCAACAGTAGCCTTGCTTCGTCCAGAGAAGAATCGCTCACATCAGTAGCCTTCAAATCACCTTGAATGTCTTTGTCACATTTTCGAATTAAAACACATTGAACATGTGCGGGATTCGTAACTCTAGGACCGCACGTGCCCCCAACGATTTGAGAATTACTGCAGGTGGCCGTTTTTTAGTTGTTATTGTCATGTGATACCACACTCGAGGATCACGCGACCGTGGCATAAAAATAGTAGATCCAGGTTTTTTATTTCACAGCAATGAGAGTTTCAAAATTGGCAGACTTATTTCACAAGAGTCTTTGTCAAGTAGTCTCAAAGAAAGATATTATATATACATATTTTTCGATGAATTCGATTCGCGAAAAGCGATTTGTCAATTATCGTCACGCCATCTCACCGCTATCACATGACCGGAACTGTCGTGACTGCGTAGCGTTACAACCGGATGTCATATTTAGTTCTTAGATGATTAAAGATGATTGACAAGTGAAATTGTAATAAGAGACAAGTATCGTGAAATAGGTTGAAGAGGGGAGAGACACGAACACAACGCAAACAACACGAGGATCGAGAGAGAAACTATTTTGTATTATTTTCGTTTCGTTTTGTCATTAAACCCGGGAATTGTTCACAACATCGGGAGTCTTTTGTGTACCGTACAATTTCGGGACACACACCCGATGTAACGCTGCTGAGTAAATCAAGCCATGCATGTGAACAGTAAGTCAAAAACTATATGTTGTTTCAAAATCTGAGAAGAAAACCTTCTACTTGGCAATACCATTTTGTTTTAATGAGAACACGAAACGCCTTGCAGCACACGAAATAGAACTTAGATGGAATAAATTTAATATCCACAAATTTCCGCTTCAGTAAACAAATACGCACGTACTCATAAACAAGATAGAACTCCTTTTCCGCGTAATAAAAATATTACTTTCGATAAAATTGCCCACAGAAGATAAAGAATAACTACAAATCATTTAAATAGGGGAAAGGGTCGCATTCAGGCTAAAATTCCAACTGTTGTTTAGGTTATCTCTTGTATTCATGAAGACAACTGTAAGTTCAAAGGTCATAAACTTCAAGCGAGTACCGTAAATATTTTCGGTCGTCTAAATTCGCCCCAAAATTTTATTTCACAGAACGATAGAGGAAGCCTTACTCTTTCTATAGAATACCATCTTTACAGCGGAATCCATGTACCAGGTAGGGAGTTTTGCTGTTGAAATTTGCAAAAATCGAGCTTTCTGATAATGCTGTTTAGGAGGGTAAATTTGAAATTTTTTTAAAAATTCAGGTTTGAATCTTTTCCAATTCTAATAACTGTACTTTGTAAAGGAAGGGTCATTGAATTGTGTAATATCAAAATAGATTTGATCATTGTTTTAGTTTTCTTACACGAGTCGCAAATACGAAGCACATTTTTCAGTGGTTCGAGGGCTTCTCCAAGGGTGAAAATTAAAAAATCGCTTTACTTGAAAAATGTAAATCCAAACGAACTAAAAGTTGTATTTTCCTAAATAGTTTCCAGAGGGCTTTCTTGTGAAAAAGTTTGAGGGAATTCGATTTTTGCATTTTGCACACCTATCCGTAGTATTTACAGGAAGTCACTCTTAAATAGGAATATAACGCAAACAGCGGTGATAAATCGTGTATTTCAACGCATTTTAATACAGAACGCAAACGAATTTTAGACTAAGCCGGAGGCGTTTAAAATCAGGAAGGACTCTCGTCCATCCATATTATTTTTGCTCTTTTCAAGTTAGTCTTTTTTTAGAAGATGAAATGTAATTTTGTTAGCGATGTTTGCCCACAAAGGGTGTCGTCGGAACTTTTTCATCTCATTTAGGGGTTCGACCGAAACACCCGAACAACCTCTGGATCGGCTCCAGACTAATCACGCAATTCTAAAAGTGCTCGAGTGGAGCCTGGACGCTAGCTACTGGATGAAGGAGATGTAGCACTACTTTTTGGAATTATTTAAATACTAGTAGTAATCAGAGATTATGAGAGTGCGTTCGACGCTCTCACTTTAATGTATAATTATATATCGTAAATAAATGATTTCACTAGCCGACTTTCAACCTTTGTCTATTGCTAAAATCAACATTTTTTCAGCAACAACCGAGGTTTTACAGTCAGATATGCCTAGTGTCAAAGTCCATGCTAGTGAAGGGGTCACGATTTGTTGATACGTTGCGTGACGCTGCCAGTTTCTGTAGTCTCTCAAGTTTCATAGAAGATTTAAATTACGTACATTATTCTAAGCTAGCATTTGCAGTCGCGTGCTCGTTTCGCGACTAATTCGAGTATTTCCCCTGATGAATAAAGTAGTCTTATGGATCTTGCCTTCAGAGTACTTTTCCACCGATTCCACACAATAAAATTTCGACCGGATAAAGACTGAGCTATCTGTCGCGACTGGAACTAATCAACAAATGCAATCAAAAATGTAGCCGTTCCCACGGCTATCATCCCAAAGCCAAGTCGTGTTAATAAACAAGGACAATTCCCTCAGATTGCGATAAATGCTGCCGTCGAAGCGTTTAAATTCGCCAAAATCTAACGCTGAGAGCACATAATAGCGAGGCGTACGGCGACTGAATGGAAAGAAGTCAAAAAAAAGATCCATCGGAAAGACGAGCTCACATGGCCTGCTCACATACTCACATGTTCGCCACATGTCTTATCACATGTCTTAGCATTAAACGGTACCAGTTTACTGGCCGTGACATGCCCCTGCAAAAATTAAGCGGGGTGGCCATTTTGGTGTCCTTACAAGAATGTGGTTTTTTTCGGCCTAGAACCGTGCACAGGGAGACCAACTCTGAAAAGCCACAGGTCAAAATTAGGTTTGCGTTCCACTTCGTCGAACGCAATTAATATTTCATTTCAATATTAATTTTCCATTAACCATTATCACATATGTTGCTTTTATAATATATCTTCCTTAGAAGAATTTGAATTTCAGTGAAGAAGTATTTACTCAGTTGATGAGGCCGTTAATTCTCATGAGCTGTCTAGATGAATTTTGTTTTATAAATTGGTAAAGAGAGTTTAGAAAGCAATAATTACAGGAAAAAAGTTTCAATAAGACTGACGTTCATTTGTGACATTTGTTTCAGTTGCATTTAGGTTTCTGTTTCCTTTTTTCAGGGCTCTCCGAGAAAACAAATCATTTCCTAGAGAGGAATCGAGAGGGAGAGAATCATATAAAGGTTCGTATCATTCCAAAACAGATCCCACAAATTAGAGCTGTATTCTGTGTCAAACGTTGGAGCCCATTTGGTACCTGTGAATTACGGTGTTTCCGTAGTTAAATTGTCCGTATAAACATTTATCACCTGGTGAAATAACAGGACATTGGAAACATCGACAATTACTTCAATTGTTGCTTTTTAAAAGAAATGCTCTCCCAAAAATATATATACCCGAGTATGAAAACCTCTCTGGAAATACGGAGAACTTTCTGTGTTCTCAAAAGTTAGCGAGTGCTATCTTCAAGGCTTCTAGTCTAGGGCCGCGGGCTTAAAAGGCTGACGAGGACTGGGGCGTAATGCTTGCAGGCTATGACTTGTTGCACGATGGGTAAAAAAGAGGAAACTGAACCCCACCCCCTGAGCGAGAGAAAATGGAAAAGAGGAAGAATTTCTTTCTTCCAATATTTCTAAGCCTATTGTGTCTACTTTTATACTTACATGACATGAGTTGTTATCAGGATCATTCCTGATACGATCGACGTTACACTACAAAAATTCGACAGTTACATTGTATAAGCAATTATTTTCTTTTGCAAAGGACGGGACGGGCGGGACGGCAGGGATGGTCCCGCGGGTCTCCCGGGATCACCAGGGATACCAGGACACCCAGGAACAACAGGCATACCAGGAACACCAGGTTAGGGAGCATGAAGCATAACTATTGCTACTTGCGACAAATGGAAATTAAAATTTGTTTCTTGCAAACCAAAAAAAAAAAATCGATCGGGTTACGTACAAGTACCGTTTTGCTTAGAACTCATATTTCTTAAATAAGGTTTGCATAACGTTTGTCTTCTGAGAACTGATGATGTATATCAGCTAGACGATCAACAAGGCTATTGTTCCCATTTAGTTGGAGAAATCCTTTCGCCAAATGTAGTGTATTCTTCTTACATAGAAACGTTGCGCCAGAGCTTAGGTTTAGGGCCAGCGAGCGCTTCACAGAAGCTTACGCACACTTTTTGGAGAAGTCAAAGTTCAAAATCAGTAATACATTCTGGGCCAAATTAGCACAACCGATCATTGTAGATGAAGGTAACTGGTAGCGAAAAGAACAATTTGCTTTCTTCATTGCTTCAATTTTCCATTATATCTTCAGGTCGTGACGGCCGCGATGGCAGAAAAGGCTCTGCTGGAGCCCGAGGCATGCCGGGACCAAAAGGTATCCATTACGATTTATCAAGAAGCGAAAAGGATTTCACGCGTTTTAATCGAGTTAAAAAACAGTAGTGGAAGATTGGGAGAACGCGAAATGCTCCACGGGCTTTATGGAATTCCCCACAAGCTTTCACGAGTGTTTCTATAACATCATATAAACATCTCCGGAGAACTTGATGTTTTTCATTTCTTTAAGAAAACATATCCAAAAAAAACAGAACAAAGAAGTTACTCGTTTATTTTCGCACGCTTTCTTCCAAGATGATTCAAATATACATAATGATCGTTGTTTTACTAGTTAATTGAAACGCAACGAATGTAGAAAAAATTAAGAGAATCAGAGATAAATCAATCTCGGTATAGGAATGGAACAAAAATGCAACGGAGGCTAATGCAGGAAATGTTTTCAAAGGTAAATGACATTAACAAGGGATCCACCAGAAGTTCGAGTAACAAGCGGACAAAAACTTTGATTATTTACAATGTATTGCAAACTTCTGTGCGATTGTTTTAAATATTTCCAAAAAAGAAAATCATTTTTAAAACAACACCAAATTTTGAACTTCATATGAAACACTTTAAAGTATTGGTGAAATGAAACTGATGATGATCTTTTACCACTGATCGCACAATTTCTCTGAACTTTGAAATTTATTTTCTCGTGGGTATTTTGTTTTCGGTGTTATTTGAGGCAACTATTTATATTATTAGCTTTAAGAAAATATAACAGGGACTGTAAAATACCTAAAATTATTCTGGTACCAGATTTTTGTCCACTAAAAACTGAACTTGCTTGATTTCCAATCGGATTGCGTCTAAATTTCTTTTTAATGATATTTCCCAGCATGAGCCTCCATTGCAAGCTAGTTCCAGTCCAATACCGAGAATACGAATGTGGAGGGGATTATTTATTTCACTGTTGCTCTGATTGAGAACACTGAATAAAAAAGAAAATATATTAAATCATGCAAAACAGAAACTTAAAAATGATCAACAATGATGCTCCGGAGTACAAGGACAGCACCCGAAACCCTAGGCGGCTCAACCTGCGACCGGGTCACGGGTTCGAATCCCGTTGAAGCCCTGATTTTTTCAGGTTTCCTCTTTCCAATTGCTTAAATTGGAAAAGTAACTGCGATGACCATTCTTCACTTTCATCTACAACCGCAGTTCATATATGAATTATTTCATATAAACCTCACAACACTTAGCTATGGTAACGGAGGACGCACCAGTTAGTTTACAAGTGCGCCAAGAGAACAAAATAACAACTGAAGTAAAAATGTTTGTACAAATACTAAATATAAAATGTTAGTATTGTTCAGGTCTATTATTTTGTGATATGTATTTCGTTATTACGATAAAAATACCAGTTTAGAATAGAGTAAACTTGACTTCCTATTGAAGTTTTGACGTCACAGTAACTATTGAAGCACGATATGATGGGTTCGTGTGAATTACGATGATTACGCTTGGGTGCAAGCCTTAATAATATATGCTCGGTTTGGTAAAGAAACGTTTAAACTGATAGAGTAAAACTTCTTTCCACTTGACTGCTTTAGACAAAGTTGAGCGATCTTCACGACGTCGTAAACAGTTTACACATGCTGATCCCCATAATCTCTACGGCTCATCGTCCCAGCCGGGACATAAGGTCATTACAGATCACTACAGAATAAAAACTAAAATGTCGAAGATGACCTGGATCAAACATGAATGTAGACTGGTATTACTATTGCATCAATCGTTACCATTTTTGTTCCCAGGGCCGCTCGTTCCTCTTCGCCGGCAGGGCCACTTAAGATGCTCTGCAGACGCATAATCTCATTAGCTCGATTTTTGGACTAAAATTTTTACTAATTCGACGCGGATTTGCATGCTTCCCGGAGATACCACTGGTTGATCTTTAATTCTAAAATCGTACCATACCTTCAGGAAGTTTAAAACTGGCTTAGGGAGAGAATTCAGTGAAGACCTTCATAGTGAAAACATTGTTATAATCTGGTGAGGTCTGCAGATACTCCATCGAGCGGTATATTATATTACTGCATATCTGACCTGTCTAGCTTTGAAATGGGAATGAATCCAAGTTATCTTACATAATATATATTTTCCATATTCGAAATTCTTACCCGACTTATTACCAGAATCGATCAGACATACTGAGAACTAAATAATAACTGACTGCAGAATCTTTGGGAAATAAAAGTTAGACTTAATATTTCTTCCAATTAACGGTTTTTCTTTTAAAGATTTAAGCGCAGCCAGGATGAGACATAATTAAAAATTACGATAAAAACGAAAGCTCATGTTCTTTTTGAAAATTTTTAGCCAGCGAACGTTTTTTTCGTAATTTTTAATAAGGTTTTTCTTTTGTTATCATTTTGTTATCTTCGTACATAACCTGGAAATAGGTCAGGCTATCTCCTTTAGATGTTATACAAAACGGTGCGGGTATCGTTAATCGTCCTAAGTTGATGCTAAAAAGTAAGGTTTACATGCATCACTATCAGCAGTTCAATCTCTGTCGGAGTTTAATTTCCAGTGTCCCTCTTGAAGAGTCACTGAGGCAAAAACAAATACAAGGATAAAGGTCCCTTCTCGGAGATACCCGTTATAATCGTTTCACTTGGTAAATTAAGACATTATCTTCCGGTACATCTGACTGTCGCCGGTACTCATTTATACTCCTGGGTGGAGAGAGGCACTGTGAGAGTTAAGTGTCTTGTCCAAGAACATAACACCTCGTCTCCGGCCAGGGCTCGAACCCGGACCGCTCGCTCCGGGGACGAGCGCACTAACCATGAGGCCACCGCGTCTCCCAATTGTTGGAGAAACCTAACAAATTGCGGGGAAGTGACCTGCGATGGACTAGCATCCCGTCCAGGGGGAGTAGAAATACTCCTAGCCGCTTCATGCTACAGAAACCGGGATAAGCTCCGGCAGCTATGAGCCATCAGCTCCAAGGCTTCACTCACACATCTGACTGTAATCAGATACAATGTTATCCCGCTTTATATCAGAGGTGAGTCTAAGCAGACATCATTTTGAAAATACCTTTCATATCGGTTGCTCAATGTAACTGAAGGATGCAGTTTTTGAATAGAGCTTCTTAAAAGTTCAGATTTCTTCTCGGTCGAAGTTTCACCGGCACATCATGGATCAAGATAAAAAGGAACATAAGCTAAAAGGGCGCTTTTCGGAGATTCTTCGATGCGTTCTATATGTAGCCGTAGTGGTTTTCCTGATGTCTTGCATCACCATCTTGTTTTTGGAACAGCAAAAAATGAAACAAAGATTGTCTACAATCGATGAGAAAATGAACACATTGGAGCGGACACTCCGGTATAACAACGACAGAGATAAACGACTTGAAGCTAAAGCTTTGCTTGTCAGGGAGAAGAGAGCATTGGATTTGAGTCTTGAAGGCCTCGAGAAACGACTGAAAGTTCTAGAATTCAGGTGAGGTTTCTTTTTACTTCAAAGTATGCGGGATAGTGGAGGCCAACATCAGCCGTGAAAACGTCAGTGCGTCAATGCGTTAAGCGGGCATTCTTATGAAAGTCCATGCCTTTCGTTTTCTCTTTCAGGGTTAATTTCGTTTTGCTTAAGCTATTTTAATAAGTATGGTTGCCCTACAATTACTCGATAGACCGAGATCTCTCTTCTCTTGGGCTCGATGATCAAAATTATTAGTTAGTTGTACGTGTCATTACGCCAATTCCAAATGCGGTCTAATGAAACCTAGTGTTACCGGAAGGCAAACAAATAGCATTAGTTTTTTTAAAAAATAATTATTTTAATATTATCTTTTATGTAACCATTATTACATATTAACAAAAAAACCCCTAAAATCCAACTTTTGGGACAAAGGGATTCAGTTTTGAAAAATTTGGTCGCGTGATTAACCCATTGACACCTGGAGATTTTTGGAAAAAACGCATTTTTGGAGATTTTGGACATTTTTAGCCTGGATATGAGGTAGATGAGTTCCAATCTACTCAAAAAGGCATTTACAACAAGACAGCGTGCCTTTCTCTCTATTAGCATCGCGTTTAATGGCATTTTGCTCGGGAATGCGCAGAAACCAAAATTCTGAGATCCTACGTACTATGTCACCTTTTTGTTTTTGTTTTTTAATTTTTTCTGCCTTTCCTTTTTCTCCTGTTCTTATCTTTTTGCTTCAGTTGTTGACCTACTATTGGGCTTGCTTCCAGTTCAAGAATTCCCGCGAAAGTATTATCGAGACTGGAAATTCTTACCACGGAGTAGCCAAGTGTAGTAGAGAAAAATTTTGCTCCGAGTTTTTCACTCAAATTTCTAAGCATTTTGGTGTATATTTCACGCTCAATTAGTGACCCAATTGCTTTGATCTGGGTATCATTGGAAAGATCTTTTCCTCCCGCAGAGCTTGAGTGTAAGTGATTCCAATTTTGGTCAAAGGTGATGACGTCAGAAGTGGAACAAAGGCCAATAATCATCACGGGCGGTTACGGGCGGCAGAGGCGTCAATGGGCCAAATGATAGAGATAGCATCAACTGAAAAACTCGGAATAAAATCTCAGTCCCAGATATGATTTGAACCCACGACCCTTCGTGATCTAGCCGGATGCTTTAACCACTGATCTGAGCTGCTGGAAACTACACATTTCACCCTTCACCACACAGTCTCTCAGTAACTCAGTGGCTAGAGCTTTGGTACTTGGAGTTTTTTCCGATTTTGTTCACTTG